>NW_026733120.1:60000-79686 GCF_028476545.2 Physella acuta
CGCGTCTAAGCATTTTATAGTAAAAAAAATAACAATATTATTAAGAAAGTTGATACCAATAGATACATTTTACTTCCTCTGCCAAATTCAGTATCAGTTCAAAAATGTACTATGTGTTACATAACTAATTTTTAAAGCAAAGTAGACCTTTTTTGTTTTTTAAAGAAAAGTTCCAGCTAGTCTTTTTTTTTAACATTGAAGTTCCTTTAATTAAAAAATTTCCTCTGTGTACTAACCTAAAGAGCTGAAGATTACAAGCTTATCTTCAAAGCTAGACAGTCAGTCCATCACTATCCACCCAGCACCCCCCACCCCCATCTTTCCCACCCTCCCCTAACGCCATTACATGTAACGGTGGACGAAAGAAGATGGAAACACAATAAACTCTACACCGTAAAAGCGATGCCCCGGTGCTATATCCACCCTTGACCGCCCTAATAAAATCACCCGCTCCAATGCGCAACAGAACGAGCAGGCTAAACGTAGAGAATCTTTTTTTTTTGTCTTCACCGTTTTTCTTCAGATGAGCACGAACCTAACCTCTTTCTAAATATAGCTCTTATGTTTGTATTGAAAGTGAGGATTACACTGAACTTACATTCTACATAAATTATAAATTAGTTGCAAATGTGTTAAATGTATACCAGAGTGTTAAGGTTCTTTAAAATATGTTTATTTTTTGAGAAATTATTACTGTTATTTGAGATTATTTTATTATAAAATAGAATCGTCAGTTATATGTAGTTTATTTTACACCAAACTTGTATAGTCAATTATTATTGTCAAAGTTAATTTGTTGAATTCAAAACCCATCTGTTTAAATTTGTTTAAATTAGTTTACAGACCATTCCTAAAGTTTCTAATTTTATTTTTTCGTAGGTGGTATTATGTGCTTTTCATAATAGTGGTATTAAGTGCTTTTCAAAATATCAAAAATTACAGTCGATCCGACTCTTATAAGGGTAAAAGGTTTGTATGGGTGGTATTGGGAGTCTTAAACAACAAAAATTATTTTAGTATCTGGATCTACCACATTATTACATTTTTCGTGCAAAAAGAATTAAATGTATATATATATATATATATATATATATATATATATATATATATATATATATATTTATAAACAGGGATAGATAGATAGGTATATAGATGTGTGTGTGCATTTTATGTTTTAACCTGTACGTATTGTATGTCATGTGCCTTTATTTGTGTGTGCTGTTGTATGTTGTAGTACTCACCTTCTATCAGAAGTAATATCAAAAGATCCAACACGTAAGAGACAACCATGGCGCCTTAGAGTCTAATCGGCGCCTGCACTTCTAGAAAACTCGACCTGCATGGGTCTGGGTTGCTTGTTGGAGAGTTGTGTGGGCTAAGTTGAAAGCTCTGTGGAGATAGAGATAACATCTTTGCTCACTTCAGTTAAAACATTACACTGTTTAATTTAATCCTTACATTGTAATTGACTTAAGTAAACTTACCTTCTTCGCGTACAATGATTGTGTAGCCATTGTGTGCTAATTATAACCTTTGTTGTAAATTAATAATGATTAGATCTCCTATCTATTAAGTGTTTTAAACTACATTCGCCCCTGAAGTATACTTTCGTATCAGTTAAAACTACACAATTAGTTCTCAAATAAAATATTTAATGTCTTGTTGAACTTATAATAAATGTTTAAGCTAGTCTTTTCATGTTAATCAGATAATCTTGTTTTTGAAATAATCTGAGACGCTGGGTAAATTAAGTATGTATTGTTTTTTTTTTAAATCACTTATCCTATCAAATAGACACAATACGTATAACGAGATAGGACATTTATTTGTATGTACTGAATCTAACCCTTTATGAAGATTCGTTTATCGCATACGATAAAGATACAAAGGGATTTCTGGGTGTGATGTACTGAGTTTATTATGCAGTAAATCCGAGATTTCGGTCCTGTGTATTTTTTTAATATACACGTTAACACGATACAATAATTACATGAGATATGAAAAATAAAGAATAAGCAAAAAAAAAAACGAAACAATAAAAGATTTCTATGTTAACTAGTTGCATGGAGTCCTGGCGTTAATGAGATTGTAGTAAACAAGTGAAAAACCGGTTTATTAGCTGATTCGTAGAGCACATTATTTCTAGCTTAAAGACATTGAGGGTTTACTGTTTGAGTTATGGAATTCACCCAGCTATAACTAGTACCCGAAAATAGTTGGGGAATTAAGTATATCACTTCATGTGTTTTTTTAGAAGTTAAATTGAAGATCTTAGTGTGAAACTAACAAACAACATTATGATATAAATGAGATTAAAAATTAAAATTGGTTATAAAACTTAATTTTTTGTTGTTGTAGGTTTCAAAGAGGCACGTAAATACATTCTTTACTATTAATATTTGTACTTTAGATACTATAACGACAATTGCTTTGTTTCATTTTCTCAAAAATGTGACTCTAGTATGTTTAGCTCCTCCATTGTAAATATATACAATATGTATCCATTTCTATTAAGCTCCAATTTATCATAAAAAAAAAAAAAACTTCCCACCCTGTCCTTCAGTTATGTTGAGGCGACACAACAAGCCGAGAACTAATAAATTACTTACCATTGGAGGTGTTACGTGGTGCTTTTGAATTAGCGCTGGGTGCCAGAAAGATAAAGGGAGACAGCTCTCTCCCCTTTCATCGGGTCGGGTAAATTACCGGAAGACGAGACGTTAATTATCCGGGCTGGTTAAGTCAGGGTTAGGTTTAGTGTCGGTCTCTCGCTTGACGTGTGGGTGATGTTTCTGAGGTGTGGGCCCTGGGTAGGAAACAAAAACAGAAACAAAATAGAAAGGGTGAACATATTGATTGGTTTTGTAGGGGTCGGCGTTGTCGAGTCGGTAAAGCTCACGGTTGCTAAACCAAAAAGACTCCAGTTTGAACTCTCAGGCAGATGAGGCTCGTTAGCTGGGGACAGCCACAACTCCAAAATCAAACAACTGCTGCATTGTTGTTTGTTCTTGGTTGGACAAAGGCTATGGAAGCAACAGAGGCGTAGCGAGGGGGGGGGGCGGGGGGGGGGCATATGTCCCGGGGCGCCGACCTTAGGGGGGGGCGCCAAATTGAAAGTTTGAGGGGGGTGCAAATGAAAAGTTCGAGGGGGGGGGGGTGCAAATCGAAAATTTGAGGGGGGGGGGGGTGCAAATGAAAAGTTCGAGGGGGGGGTGCAAATCGAAAATTTGCTCCCGAGGGGGGCGCCAAATTGAAAGTATGTCCCCGGGCGCCGGGAATGGTCGCTACGCCTCTGGGAAGCAAATCCAAAAAGAAAAGCAGGCTGAAATCGGAGTCAATGGCCTCAATGGCGCATAACTAGTTGATACGTATCCTTAATTGTGATGGAAGCGTGGTCGAGTCAAAAGCTCATGGTTGATAAATTCGAAGAAAAAAAGATTCGAGTTTAAACCCTCTGGCATATTAGGCACGATCTCTTCCAGCACTGAAAATTAAGAACGAAGAAGAAGAGTGAACATATTGATTGGTTTTGTTAAACTATTGTGTGCTAGTGAAGACAAGGAGATGACGTGAGTCGATTGTCATTGGCGGGAATTCCCGGTCGGTTGATGGGGGTGGAGTGACGTATCAATTGATGGGTAGAGACGGATTTCCGGTGTAGAAGGGGGGGGGGGGTGATTGTAGATAAGTGTTGAATGATTGTTTGAAGATAAATGATAGGAGATTGTTGGGAATGTAGGTAAGTGTTTGGGAATTTTAGGATTGTAGATAAGTGTAAAGGGATTAGTGGGATTGCAATTTGGTATTGAAGAAGTGGAGATTGTAGATTGTAGATTAATTTTTTTAGAGTGGAGGTATTGTTGATAAGCTTTTAGAATTGATGGGATTGTAGAAAAATGCTTGGGATTTAGGAGATTTTAGGTACGTTTTATTGGGTTGTTGGAATTGTAGATGTTAGGGGATAATTCGGATTGTAGATTCGTTTTGGGGATGTTGTGGTTGTAGATTAAAATTGGATATGTTGTGGTTGTAGATTAAAATTGGGTATTGTTGGAATTTTAGAAAAAATAATGTGGATATTTGGGATTGTATAAAATTCTAAATGATAAAATGTCTAATTGTAATCATGTTAATATGACGCTTTAAAATTGTGCTAGAAAAACCCGGTTTGATGCGCAGTTGAGCGATGTTTCTTTGACAATTAGCGTGATAACGTGTTGGCTTTGAAGAGGGAAATAATATGAATAGTAGTCCTGATAACACAAGAGTAATGTGAGTGTTTGTCTGTGTGTTGTTTTTTATTTGGGGAGGAGAGTGTTTAAGTGGGAAGAGGCAGTTTGTTAGAACTGAAGTTATTCAATTTAAAAAAAAAAAAAAAAAACCAACCAAAAAAAAACTTCTTTTGAAATAGCCTTACAGCAAAGTGTCAGTATATAGGAAACAATTATGAAGGATAGGATAACAGTTGGGATAGAAAACAAATGTCTGTGGGGTGGGGGAGGACAATACGCTGTGACATGACAGCCGTGGGATGACGAACAAAAGATGGCGGGGACTGCACTTCCGTTATGCGCGAAGAGGAAGGGGAGATTATAAAGTTAAGACAATATGTCACTTGGAAAGCTGCGTTTTGTCTTCCAAACGGAAATAATATGCATAATGCAATTTTATAAACTGATGGGAAAATCGTAGGTTGAGTTAGATACATTTGTATAGAACAGCAATGGTGCAAATTATTTATATTTTTGACACAAGACATAAATTCATTGTCTAATATAAACTTATCGAAGTTAATATATGTCACATCTTTTATTTCTTCTTTCAGATACTACTTAGACATTTTTAAAGTGGCTCCTCAATATTGAAGCAACCTCTCTAAAATCTTAAGTTGAGTTTGATACATTTATATAGAACATCAATGGTACAAATTATTTATATTTTTGACGCAAAAAAAAATAATTCATTGTCTAATATAAACTTATCGAAGTTAATATATGTCATATCTTTTATTTCTTCTTTCAGATACTACTTAGACATTTTTAAAGTGGCTCCTCAATATTGAGGCAACCTTTCGCATGTGTTTATTTTATAAGGAAAAAAATGGCCTTGGCAAAGATCAGCTTCTTTAAAAACAATGACCCACACGAACTCTAAATGTATTGCCTGCTTTTCACGGAGGCAATCCCACAATCTATTTTCGCATCGTTGTTTATTGATGCAAGCCACACATATATAATTTCTGTATTATTTTAGCGTTAAATATGTATATCTATTACGCTGTATAATTATGTGATGCTTATTCTCTCATACGCAATAACATTGTTGTCAATATTATCTCCCCTGTAGGGGCGTCTCCTCTAAGATGCAAACAAACTTCCGGTGTTTGCCAATATCTGGCATAGATATTTTAATTAATCAGGATTCGTTTTATTTAAGGCTTACATTACATTATCTGATTTGGAAATATAATACAGTATTTACATAATGTTGGGGTAATTTGGGGGACAAACAATAAAAAAAATTCAATAGAATTTTGTTTTAAGAAATTAAGAAAATTTTAAAATTTAATTATGTTTTAAAATTCTGAGGCGTTGGTTGTTAACTCGGCGAGGGAGAGTGCATGTTTGCTTACTCCGTAAGTCCCGAGTTCCATTCGCAGATAGATAAGTCTAGATATAAGGGGAGAGAAAACTCCAAAATGAACCGCTGCGTTGAAGACAGTTCTTGGCTGGACACAAGCTTTGAAGCATATCTTGAAAGAAAAGCAGGCTGAAGTCGTAGTCAACATGCCACATGACGCACACAAAATTGAGTTGGATAAAAATCCACACCAAATAAGAACGAAGATGAAAACAATTTAAAGATATTTAAATCAAGACACCACGTCATAAACGTTGATGAAACAAGCAACGTAGTTGACACACCGCAACCCATAATCTCATGAGACAAGCAAGACACAAATATGATAGAAATAAGACAAAAATAAGACACAAATAAGACACAAATAAGGCAGTAATAGGACACATTGAGCCAAATTTAAAGGAAACATAAAAACACGAAATAAGATATCTCAAGCCACACTTCCATAAAATCCAAGCTCATCGCTTCTCATTTTTTATAGCATTTTTTATTTATTTTCAAGTAATTCGGTATAAATAGAAATTGTATATTGTATTTTTTTTCTTTTAGGAGCAGTCATCTGAGTTATCGTGGGACGGCGTGGTCGAATGGTAGAGCGTTTGATTGCTAGCCCGAAGGTCTTGAGTTCGTTGGTCTGACTTGTGACTTTAGGGACGTACCTGAGACGACACAGCTCTGATGGGTACCTGATTACGTTGAGGAAAGTGAAGGCGGTTGGGTATAGTGCTGACCACACCATCCCTTCATAAGGCCAAGAAGCAAATGAACTTTAATTTATTTTAAATATGAATAATAATTTTTTTTAGAAAATAACTAAACAAGACAGTTAGAATACAATGAAAATGTTATGTTATAATTCCATTGTCTTTTAATTGTATTTTTTATTAAACTTCCAAAAATTGAGTTTGCTAACAGTATTTTAACCTTGATCTAATAATCTTTAACATTAACTACTCTATTCTGCCAATACTAACCTTAGTCAAACATCTAAATAAAACTCCAAAACATTGAAAAGATTTTCAGATATAATACTAACGACCCATTTACAATTTTTTTTAAATGTATAGTAGAACATTTGTAAAAACAAAAGCGCAACTTATAATTTAATTCTTTTAATCCTAAACCTAACATTAACATAGACAAATTTAAACGACAAACTGTAAAGTTACATTTATGACAATTTGTAAGCCTATATTGACGACAAACTGTTTACGACAAACTATAAGCCTACATTTGCGACAAACTACAAGCCTACATTTGCGACAAACAATAAGCCTACATTTGCGACAAACTGTAAGCCTATATTTAAGACAAACTGTAAGCTTACACCAGACATGAAAATAACTACTTTTTCTTCAACATCCTCTATCTTTCTCTCCATCTGAGTTTTCATCTCTCCTTTGTTTACATTTCCCCCTTCCGTCCATCTCGCGCCATGATTACTGCTCACTCGTCCGTATTCTCAGCTTCCTGTCCAGTCAAAACAGCGACCCCCGACCCCTTTTCTTTCAACCCCCCCCCACTACACATAATCCTCCACACTGACTCCGACCCCTAAATAGACCCAGCTCATTATAACCCCGAGTGAGTCCCCTGGTTAAATCAATACACCACCCGGTGATGTCCAGATTCAAGTATCCCCTGACACGACGCTGACCCCCTCCCCCACGCCTAAGTCGTGCACTTCCTGTAAACTGGACTAGTCTGTTGATTGCCTGCACGTCGCCGAGTGGTCAGTCTACGTGCTATTAGCATCAATCTTCATTATGTGCTTGACCAGAAAGGGAAGGTCATTATGGTGTGAAGTAAGCGTTTCGTCCTGGCTAAAGAATTAGCTTACACAGAAGGAACATTAAAGTGATTTAAATGTTTCAGCGTAGCTATATTGCTGCTATTAATTCTCTCCCTTGAACATTACAAAATCCATAAATACCAAAAGGCTATTAATTACTGTGTTATAGCTTCAAAAAGTCCATCCGTCCATCCATCCATCCGTCCATTCATTCATTCATTCATCCGTCCGTCCGTCCATCCATCCATCCATCCATCCATCCATCCATCCATCGATCTATCCATCCATCTACCTATCCATCCATCCATCCATTCATCCATCCATCTACCTATCCATCCCAAATACTTTAATCCACATCTCAATTAATTTCCAGATAATGAATCTAATACATATTAAAACAAAATTTCTATTCAAGTCTTTTCTTCACCGTACAAAAACCTCCCTTTACAAGCGGCTTAACCCGTTCCTTCTACACGACTTACTCCCCTTACACACCCCCTTGCAGAACCCCACCTCATCAATGTCACATACCTCTCACACTCGAGCAATACATTCACGTGTTATGCACGCGCCGACACACCCACTCCCTCCACCAAAGGTCGCGGAAGGCTAATCTAAATACGATGGTCACCCTCTGATGGTGGATACTTTATGTGGACGAGTATCGACATCCCCGCTCTCGCGTAAATCGTGCGCACAAAATAATCGTCTCGACAGTAACCATATTGCCCTGTCAACAATAACAAACGGCGGGCGGTATCGACTCCGATTAACCAAGAGCTCCGCGATTTCCCATGACTCGTATAAATAAAACGCCGGCCAAAGAACTTCTGAGGGGGTTTCATTTAGAGGAATATTTGATACTCGATACGGTCCTCTGAGCGGTCGTAACAAATATCGAATTCATTGGCAGGGGAAAGAACCGGGCTCGGAGATTATTTCGTCATTAAGTGGCCAGATTTTTTTGCGCGCTTTCTT
The DNA here is from genome assembly GCF_028476545.2 of Physella acuta. NCBI lineage: Eukaryota > Metazoa > Mollusca > Gastropoda > Physidae > Physella > Physella acuta. The sequence goes on from NW_026733120.1 coordinate 68,411, forward strand.
GCCATTTAATCACAATATAAGATGGCTGATTTAGCATATTACTTCAAACTGGTCAACGTAGTGTTTCTTATTCAAGCCAATAACGTTTCAAGCTATAGGCCTACAATCAGCCCTTGAACATGAAGCTCAACTTTGCTGTTGTTACATAGCTATGATATCCGCGTACTATTGTCGAAACATGTTGCCTTTAACTAGTTCTGTTAGAAGGCTTTACATTTAAATAAAATACATAAATTATATCACATTTCTTGAAATTTTGATATATTTTGATGTATGCATCTAAGGGACCTAGTGGCATAGCAGTAGAACGCTACACTGATAACCTGAAAGTCTTGAGTTCGAATCCGGGTTCAAATCAGCAGAGTACACACAACTCTGATGGGAACTTGCACATGCACACACACACAGACATACGGACAAGATTGCAAAACTATATTTTTCCCCCTCAGGAAGGTGTAAAACGTCGAGATATGCAAAAATCTCGATTCATTTTTTTGCACGATTACAATACTTTCTCTATACTTCGTATACGAGAAAGTAAAAAGCTATGCATTGTAGTATACAGGCGCTTCAAATAGATAATGCAGCAGAACTTTCTGTGACCTTGACCTTGAGACTGTCCGCTAAATATAGATCTGGGCTGAGGGACGCCCACCACACAAAAGACCCCTGGTGCACATTAGGGCCTTGTAATTGTTTTAACAGATGTAAGGCTTCAAGTTGAAAATGTCAACAACGATTAACACATTTGTGCATTGCCTCACAGCATGTGAACCCCTCCACCCTATTTCACCCTCCCACAACTGTGCATTCTGCACTTGAGTTTACATTCGTAGAACAGGTCAGAAAAGGGAATCTTTTGAGACAAATCACTCCTTAGACCAGGTGAAGTAGAGTTCATGTTTAAAAACTCGGTATAAAATGGAATTGTCGGAGGCATGCTCAGCCGTCCATACATTGCGATCTATCATTTAGAGGAGGAGAGCTGAGAAGATATCGCACTCAGGGATCTCCTAAGGAACGAAACGAAGATTTGAACTTGAAACCTACGGGTTAAGCATTTCTGAGTTTATTTTTGTCGTTACTCTTTCTGTGTAGGACGGCGGGGTCGAATGGTAGAGCGTTCGGCTATGAACCTAAAGTTTACGAGTCTGTTCACGGTACGGACTCGGGACTGTAAAACGTCCACGAGTCCACCTAGCTCTAATGGGTACCTGATTCATGTTGGGGGAATTAAAGGCGGCTGGATATAAAGCTGAGAAAAATGCCCCTTCATATGACGATGTCAAGAAACATGAACTCTACCTCACCTACCCTGTGGATATTTATGTCTGAAAGGGGAACTTAGCATAACTTTAATCTTTGAATGTGTTTGTATGTATGTAACTATTAAAGTGAGAATCCACAATGCAAATATTATAATCCACATCGTTGGGTATGATTTACACTCCTCCCTCGCAACCCAGTACTTACGGTACTGATCCCCCTCCCCCCCCCCCCCCCCCAACACATCTTTGTAGTCTAGACAACGTACCCAGACAGTCTCCTGAGATTAGAATAAAATGCATATTTTTACGTGCCCGATTTGTACGGGGCAGCGCGGACATTGAGAACCTCAGCCAAATGAAGATTGAGGAATCGAATCAACCACATCAATCGAGCCAGAAAAAAAAAATCATCGAATACAACACTTTTTTTGTCCCAATATGTTCATGTTCCGGTATCGTTATTTTTTTTATATTCATGATGAGAATCTGTGAAACAATAAAGGTATCGATCAACGCGATACCTGGCAATGTCTGCCCAGCCAGCGTGAAGAATCGACTTTTGATGAGTGAAAGGATTATGAGAAACATCTTTTGCCCGCACCGCTAAACGATTGAAACGTTCTTTTGTCCTGATGAACTGAGGCTATTGAGAGCCAGGATCTGACAAGGGGAATCAGAAATTAACTAGCGTGATGTATAATACTGGCGGCAGTGGCGGTTCTTGAATAGTGAGTGTGGGGGTTTAGCACCCCCCCCCCCACCCTACCCACGAAAAAATGGATGTGCGAAATTTTAAAAAGACTGGAGTTTTATAAATAAACAAATATATATATATATATATATATATATATATATATATATATATATGTATATATATATATATATATATATATATATATATATATATATATATATATATATATATATATATATTTATATATATATATATATATATATATATATTTATATATATATATATATATATATATATATATTTATATATATATATAGATAGATAGATAGATATATATATACACATGTACACGTGTGTGACAATGTATGTATATGTGTCAGTGTGTCTGTGTGTCTGTTGTGAGTGTGTTTGTAATCCAAAAGCCATCAACCCCTCCCAATACTTTAAAAGCTGAACACAGCGAGTTTTTCATCACAGGATCACAAGATTTAACGCATGCTGTGTTGTTTCACGTCCTTCAAAATTACCAGACTTATCGAAATGGTAAAAAAAATAAACAACACACACAGAAGAAAATACGACTTAAACAGGCTGCAACAATCACATACACAGCCAATTATGAAAACCATTAAAAACAGATCAAATCTACACAAATAATGGACTAAATAGATTGAAAATCAATAATTAGTAGACCCCCCCCCCCCACTTTCCCCTCGAATTAGCATACTTAAAATAAATTGAGAAAAACTTCAATCAATAAAACACATTTTTAATGTAATTGGTTGTATGAAATATTAGAACGTTTAATTGCATTTTCTTGTAATAATTGAAATCCCAGTTTTCTCATCCTACGTACGTTATTCTCTTAACAGTAAAGTGAAATGTAAGAAAGTTGTTACATTTTCGGTTACATAGACTACACAACTGCTAACTCGCAAGTCTCAAGTCCGTGAGTCCACCAAGCTCTGACGGGTACCTTAGTCAAATTGGGGATAGTAAAGGCGGCCGGACAAAGAGCTAATAATGACACAACACCTTCATAACCCCCCCCCCCCCCCCACCCACTCCAGATAAAAAATCTAATTTATTTTGAAAATACCCACTTTTACTAGTAGGGGAAGAGTAAAGCAGACCGGCCAATGAATTCCTGGAGAAGAACAGTAAAAGAAAGGACAAAGCTACTAGGCTTTCATTAGCGCATATAAAGAAAGCTGCCCAAAACCTAGTCTTTTGGAGAGGTGTGACTACAGCTCTTTGCTTCCCAGAGGCCAAAAAGGAATAAGCAAGCCATACCTAGTTTTTCTGAGTCCCAAGAGTACACATAAACAACTTGCCTAAATGACGTGGTCCAGTTGATCAATGCTGTAGCAACAATGTTGTCCAAGTACCTCATCTTGTGTTGGTGGCACCCAGGCGCAAGCAAATCACGAGCCCAATTTGGTCTGACCAAGAGCTCATCATGGCCATTGTAGGGGTGAAGAGGGCTAATGACACGTGACCTAGCCGCCGGTTGACACGTGACCGCCATGTGAGTTTGAAATATTGTCCATGCGATCGTAAAGTTATGGTGATGTGACTATACTATGATGGTCATGTGACTATACTATGATGGTCATGTGACTATACTATGATGGTCATGTGACTATACTATGATGGTCATGTGACTATACTATGATGGTCATGTGACTATACTATGAGGGTCATGTGACTATACTATGATGGTCATGTGACTATACTATCATGGTCATGTGACTATACTATCATGGTCATGTGACTATACTATGATGGTCATGTGACTATACTATGATAGTCATGTGACTATACTATGATGGTCATGTGACTTTACTATGATGGTCATGTGACTATAAAGTTGTGGTCATGTGACTATACTATGATGGTCATGTGACTATAAAGTTGTGGTCATGTGACTTTACTATGATGGTCATGTGACTATATTGTGATGGTCATGTGACTATACTATGATGGTCATGTGACTATATTGTGATGGTCATGTGACTATAATATGATGATCATGTGACTATACTGGGATGGTCATGTGACTATATAATGATGGTCATGTGACTATACCATGATGATCATGTGACTATACTGGGATGGTCATGTGACTATATAACGATGGTAATGTGACTATACTGGGATGGTCATGTGACTATATAATGATGGTCATGTGACTGTACTATGATTGTCATGTGTCTGGTCATGTGACTGTTCATGTGACTATACTCTGATGGTCATGTGACTCTTATGTGTCTTATTTATAATTTTTCTCCTTTTAAGAATTACGATTATGATTTATTTTTACATTTATTGATGCTTAAAATGTTAAATGCTTAATGTAATTTGTTTGAAAATCTAAACTTATTAAAACGATTCAAACTTTAAATTCTTGGCTATAAAAAGGAAACTAGATGTAAACATCGTTATAATTTTTGCTTTTCAGTATGTAAACAACGTTTAACTTAAACTTTATATCAAGATAATATAAATTTAAATTCATTTTATATGATATATATCAGCTTCAGCCTAGCAAGAATATTTCAAAACAAAATTAAATAGAACACAGACGCCGTTTTCAATAATAACAGTATACTTCAGCGTATAGTTAAAATAGATAAAACATTTTGGTTTAATAGATGCTGTTTGAAATATGATTATAATTAAAACGATACACTGAAATCTGATATATTTAAAATTCCAATTATAAATTAAAAAAAAAACGGAAGGATAAAAAAAATGTAATTGTTAAAGCATGTTAAAATTCGTCCTTGGCCTTTACAAAAAGCCTCAACACCAGACTGTTTCAATTACTAATACCTATGTAATTATCTCCCATTCATAAGGGCGAGCAAGATAATGTTTAACCCGCTACTGGAGAAATCTCAACGTGCTGAGATCTCCTAAACACCTCCCTGCACCCCACCCCACCCCCCCCCCCCCCATTTCTCCACCCCACCCCTCGTTATTTTAACTTTGAAAACATATTTCATCAATGATATGTTTAGGTTTTATAACTTACACGTTTTTTTCATTTAACTGTGATAATTTCATTTTTAAATTTTGAAAAATTAGTTTTCTGAAACAGTTGCATCTTTTCCCGATTTACCAATGTAGCGATAAAATTTCACGTAAGCAATTTTAAGAGTACATTTTTTAGAAATTTCAATAGGGCTGTTTGCTAAACTAAGATGCAAATTTTAAATAAATTTTTACTACTTTTTTTCGTAAACTTTTATAAGTTATTTAATTTTTTAAATCACCGAATATTTAATATATTTAAAATTATAATAATAACAAGGCTTACACAATGAAAGTTTTAATATTTAACAATTCTTATTTGTTATGCAATTTACGTTTAATATTGTGTTCACTATTAATATTGTGTTGATATTAAATAATTATATTTTCCCAATACCAGTCAGCAGTGTATAATTGACCACTGATGCAAATAGCCAAGCTAAACAATAGTTTTTCCTTATTTTAATTTAACACCAAGACAGTCGCACATATTTTAAAATTAAAATATTCATTAAGCGTCTGACACATGAGTAAAAAGTTAAAGGTCACGTCTGATTGGTTCAAGGTCACCTGTCGGGTCACTCACTGGAAAAGGTCACCCTTTGAGTCACCAGCTAAACCACGAGTATTCCATCTATTTATGGTGACAATACAGTAACGTTGAGCTAATTCGGTTTTTGTAGAGTAATGTTGACCTTTATCAAGGACGTAGCAATGCCAAGTCGACTAATCAGTTCGCCTCAAGACTTTTAAGTTTAGTGGTCAGATTAGAGTTGATATAAAGAGGTTAATCGAAATCTGCAGGATGGAGTACCTAGAATGGGACGTGTGTAGAGTAGGGCGTTGGGACGTATACTGAATAAATACTGGATTAAATACAAATGGACGTGTAAAATAGGGCGTTGGGACGTATAAGGAATATGGTTTAGATAAAAATGGACTTGTAGAATAAAGCACTGGGACGCAGTGTTTATTCCAGACTTTTTTCTCCGGGGGGGGGGGGGCTTGAAATTTTCGGGGGGCGGTAGACTTTCTTCGGGGGTGGGGGGGCGGACACTGTTAAAAGTATATATTTTCTATATAAATTATATACATTTCATTCCGTATATTTTCTATATAAATTATCTAAATTTCATTTCGTTCGGGGGGAGGGGGGGGGGGGGGGAAGAGGGCGGTAGAATTTTTTCGGGGGGGGGGGGGGCTGAGACCCCCGAAGAGATGCCTGGAAGAAACTCTGCTGGGACGTATAGACGTGTATGGAATATGGTTAGATAGAAATCAGCGTGTTCAAAATAGGCGGTATGTACAAATGGACTGTGTACGAGTACAATAAATTGTTGGGACGTATGAAGAATAGGCGTTTGTTGAATAGGCGGTAGGAACAAATGGACTTCTGTAGATTAGGGCGTAAGTAGAATTGGAAGCATGTAAAAAGGGGAAAATGTAATATGGAATGTTTTCAGCTTAGGGCTATGATAGAGACTTTGATAGATTAGGGCTAATAGGACATAGGTGCAGTTGGAAGCATATGCAATAGTAAACCACAAACCACTTGAATGTGTACGACGTGTAGGCCTATATGGATAAGGTAGACGAGATATAACGCCCCCTTTCTACAGAAAAATAAAATTTATAACGAATAATGTAATACGTTTTTTTACCGACGTAATGGCGCAAACCGTTAATAAAAAAAAACACATTGATAAAAATAACTCCTTTTACATATGTGCTTTTTTAATCCGAATTATTTTAAAAAAATCAAATCACAAGCAAAAATAACTGCAAATTACTGGAGATAATTTAAAAAAAAAAACAACACAAAATTAAACTGCACTTCAACGTCATTATACCTAATTTCCTCTTTGCAATACGGTTTAAACATATGATAAATCATGTTTAACCCGTCCTGATAATATGAGAAATGAGTTTCGTTTTATCCTGTCTGATTTCTGAAACCGTATACAAAGATTTTCTCTAATTACATTATTTCGTGGAGAGAGCAAAAATAAAAAAAAATCCGGGTTTTTAATGGGCTAACGAGGAAAAGGTTTGAAAACTGGATGTAGCCAATCAAGACGTGTCTATTTTTAGTTACACGATGTAATGGTATCTTGTTAAGTAGAACTGGAGCTAGTTATGGATAGTGGGGGGGGGGGGGGGAGAGGGGAGGGGTCAGACAGATGAGGGGATGGGTGGAGTTGAGACGGATGCTTTTATTATTTAATTTTGTACATGTTGATTACTCGAGTTTGGTCAAATTGAAGAAGAAAAGCTAATTTAACATCTATTACATTGATGTATTTCATATTTTATTTTAATAAGATGTATTTCAGTTAGGAACACACACACACAAACACACTCACCCACTCACTCACTCCTCCCCCCCTCTACACACAGACACACACACACAATCCGAATAATAATCCTTTACGCTGAGTTGGTAATTCACTAGAAAATTTGGAGTCTATCGTCCAACTGCCAACTCGAAAGTCTCGAGTTCGAAACCCAGTTAGCATGACGTCCCTGATTCCGCATAGCTCGGGTGGGTGAGTACCTCACTGACGTTAGGGAAACTAAGGCGTGACAGTAATGACCACAATTGACCCAATGTATACCGAGATCATTAAAACATAAACTCTACTTCAGCTGCGTCGTGTATCCTCTGCGTGAAGGGGAGAAGATGAGGATATAGATCATCATCTGAAGTCTCCAGGGCAAAAGTAAAAAGTAGCAAAGAAAAAAATTAGGGCGCGATTGGGAGAGCTAAACAAGACAGAAGGGAAACTACTGTAGAACAACTAGCTAATGGTTGAGTCCCCTGTTGGTCTAGTGAATGACAGGCAAACTACCACTACATTTCAAGCAGTTGACATATACATGTTCATGTTTACGTAACATATTATGTTAACAACACTTTAAACTTTAGTTTTCTTCTTCTTCTTCGTTCTTAGCTCTATGGTTGGAAGGGATTTCCTCCAACGCAATTAAGTATTACGTGTCAACATGTTATGCGCCATGAAGGCATTTCAGACTCCGATTCTTTTTGGATTTGCTTCCATAGCATTTGTCTCTTCCAGAAATAGCTACAACTTTAGTATTAATATCAGATGATAGAATCTGTGTATATATATATATATATATATATATATATATATATATATATATATATATATATATATATATATATATAATTGCAAATGAAAGATGAAAAAGTAATTAAGATATATTTAAACAATTTGCAAGTGTGTAAATTGTTCTAATGGTAATGCGTTATTGATAATAATGGATTACTTTTTATAACTATATTAACTCGTAATAACATCAAATCTCTCTCAAAGTATGTAATTATTTTTCGAAACGCTCAGATCAAAGCCATATTGTATGGCATCAGGGGAGCTTATGTTTCCTTTTAAACTTCAGTCCCGCCACCAGCTCAGGATTGCCCCCCCCCCCCCCCCCTAAGAGTCCATCACTCGACCAAGCGTCACTTCCGGTCGACCAGACGGGTATCAAATCCCGTCATAAAATCCTTGTAATTCCTGTTCCTCTTCTCGCAGACCGGGGGAACCGCTCGGGGAACTATTGGGGAACCACGGTGTTGTGAAAATGGTGAAATTCTTGCTGCAGGCCTTATCTTCATGTTTGTGGTTGAGTACTGCTGAATGTGTAATTGGCGAGACGTTGGGGAAATTCGGTTATGAAAAGGGCGAGCACTGGGTTTCTCTAGCTAGTTCTTGGTTAACTTTGATGCAGGGGGGTTTAAACTTTACCAATTTTAGAGAAGCTACACATCACAGGGGGTTTAAAATTTACCAATTTTAGAGAAGCTACAAATCAGAGGTTGGACGAGGGGTGGTCGGGTTGGTAGTCTCATGGTTGTTAAAACGAAAGTTCTCGAGTTAGAACCAAAGAGAAGATCAATCTCGATAGCTGAAGGCAGAAATCCATCTAGGAGAGACAACTCCAAAATCAAACAGCTTCTGCTTGGTAGTTTGTTCTTAGATAGACAAAGGCTATGGAAGCAAACCCAACAAGAAAAGCAGACTAACATAGGCGTCAACGGCCTGTATGATGTTTATCCAGGTTGACACCAATTACTTAACTGTGTTGGAGGAAATCCCCCCCCCCCAACATTACAGTTGAGAAGAAGATATAAAGGGTTAGTAAGGAAGAACTTTCAATTTTTACCGTAACGCAGTTGAAAAAAAATGGTAGACGCCGTACTTATATTACAGAAACAGACTCAATTTTTAAGTGCATAACTACAAAAAATTTTAAGTAAGACTACCAACTTATATTAAAGGGATAGACTCTTTATTTTTATCGCACATAAATACACAAAAGTAAAATTCTTGAAATGGCCGAGTATTATATAAATAGGTGAAATTTACATTTTCTATCGCATTTTATCTTAACTTACAGGTAACTTTGAATTAAACAAGTACACGTATCAAAAAGCACATACAACTTTATATATATAGAAAAAAAATGTGTGAAAGAGAGAGAGACTCGTGTGTTTATAATCAACATCGAACTCACGGAAGATATCATGTTGTTTGTGTGTGTATGTGGGGGGGGGGGGGGGTGTCTGTGTGTGGTGTGGATAGGCGGATTAATTTGAATTGAAATATTCAAGCAGAGAATTCAAGATTAAAAAAGTTTTAATTACAATAAATTTAAGGTTTATTGAAAAACGGGGCACATTATTTATTATATTTATCACATAATAAAATGAGGATATGACAATTTGTGAAAAGGAATAATTATATAACATTTGTATAAACAAAGCGAACCTTTTTTTTTTATAAAAAAATAAATGTATATTTTATACAAAGTGATTGATGTAAATGCTTACACAAACAAAGTTCATGAACTGAGTTTTAACTAGTCTTACTACTAACAACAATGTTTGAAATTTAAGCCCCACTATCCATAATTTTGATGTATGGGTTATCTCTCTTCATCCGACTGTCACAAAACAGAGGCATGCCCAACATTTCTTGCATGTTTCCGTGGGATTTTTCCCACAGAGTTATCCGCTCATGCGCTTGGCTTACTGACAAGGGAGATAATTCTAAAAAATACTCAGCAACTTCGGTTAAGACCCAACCTATATCGATAAACTAATATGCATTCATCTTTTATTTTATCGCACAACTATAAATAGTTTTTTCCTGTTTAATTTTTTTAAAAGAAAAGAAAAACAAAAACATAAAAGAACGGAAATTTCCGGATAAATTTGATTTCCTTAAATAAACATTCTTTGATTTTAAATAATGTTCTGCAGTTGGTTTTTTTTTTTTTTTTGCTTTTTTTTTTCTTCTGATAGCACATGCTGTTCTGAAACAAAAAATAGCATCTGACCTTAGGTTCAAATTTGTCGACTGTTCTCATACTCAGGTATATTTATAATTATACTTTACTAAAACAATGTTTCGATTCGCTTGCAATTTTAATTATTTTAGTTTCATGAGAGTTACGTTACTTTGTAGAAGTAAAGAAACTTTTAAAAAGTAACTTTACCCTACAAAATAGTAAATTTATACTTTAAAAAGTTTAGTTACACTTAAGGAAGTAGAATCCCTGTTTAAGAATTAAATTCGCATTTTAGATAATATTATTACTTTCCAGGAATTATGGTTACATTTTAGGAATATAGCTGTTTTTGGAGTTATAGTTACTGTTAGGTTGTATAGTTACTGCTTACGAACTATAGTTATTTTAAAGACAACACACTTGCTTCTTAGAAAGGCGATACTACTTTTTTACTCCAAGACGTACTACAAACACGAATCCAAGATTGAACTCGTGACTCACGGGTTAACAATCGTGAGCTCTATCACTTGACCATCTTTGGTCACAGAATAATTTGTGGGAACAGCGTCAAAAAAACCCCACTAAACTAGTAGTAATGCATTCATTAAGAAAATGATATCAACAAACTTTATTACTAAAGTAAAGGTTAATGGACCCAGTGTTAAACAAACACTAAATACTTACTTGTACGCTATTTTATTTTAAAATGTACCTTTCGACAATTTAAAATCAGAGTTTCTTCCAGGCATCTCTCTCTCCCCCCCCCCCCCCCCCGAAGAAAGTTTACCCTCCCCCCCCCCCGAACGAAATGGAATAATAGAGATTATATACTTTTAACAGCGTCCGCCCCCCCCCCCCGAAAATTTCAAGTGCCCCCCCCCCCCCCCCCCTTCCGGAGAAAAAAAACTGGAAAAAACACTGTTTAAAAAATTATAATTAATTGTGTTTTCGAAGCTTCTCCA
>NW_026733121.1:0-112500 GCF_028476545.2 Physella acuta
AAGTTTGTCCCCTGTCGCCGGGAAGGGTCGCTACGCCTCTGAGGGGCCCACTGACGCTTTTTTGCATAGGGGCCCAAAATCCTAGCTACGCCACTGGGTAGGACCCATCTCTAAGGTTAGTATCATGCCCACTTTCTTACCATGTCAGTATAGCTTGAATCTAGAATATTCTACCCCAAGACCAAACTCCAAAGCGAAAAGTATATGAAGCTGTCAGTTCGTTGAGACGATCCATAACACCGCTGGGGCTTCGTGCAGGTCGCAGCTATACGTGATGTTTTAAGGCAACTGTCTTTATGCCCGTTTGGACAATTTTTATGTGATGCTATCGGCTCTCTTCGGAATATCGGATTATACTTGAGAAATCGGGAGGGGGTGTCTCTGGATAAAAGAAAATATTCAGGGTCCCTGAAATTAGTATCACAATAAAATTACTGCTTACATCTTGCTTTAGCTATTAAACAACATTCTAAGACCTTTACAATAGTTCTGTTTTTCTTCTCAAAGTAGCATTAGAGATAATCGAACAAGTCCAAAAACAGTTCAATCATTGAGGAACCGCAGGGTATCTCCAAAAGCACTCATCCCCTCCCTTTGTCGTTATAATGCAATACAGGTTGGAATTTTTAAAAAGTACCAGGATTGTTTTTTTTTCCAACTATATTTGACAGCAGTGATGAGGTCCACTCTTCAAGAAAAACAAAACTCGGAAGTAGGGGGTGCTCAGCGATTGCTAGCCGGAAAGTCTCGAGTTCGATTCCAGCAGGATTAAGTACAACTTAGTTCCCCAAGTCCGCTAACGTCAGGATATGTTACTTCAGCTATCGTAGCCACAGAAACTGATGAGCTCTACTTTTCATACCACCAGCTCCAGGATAATATTTGTAAAAAAAAAAAACGCGAGTATAAACACTAAAGACGGTTCTCAAAAGAAATAGAGCTCGAACATAACATATTCAAGCGCACGTGTAGCCTAACAACCATCAGGTAAAAGATATCTAGCTTATGTTACGATAATAAACTAATGTACCACAAAATATATTGATATGCAGTGGAAACTGAAACAAATGAGTTCTACTTCTACTCAGTGTTTCTTCCAGACTTTTTTCTCCGGGGGGGGGGGGGGGGCACTTGAAATTTTCGGGGGGGGGGGGGGGGGGGGGGGGGGGCGGTAGACTTTCTTCGGGGGGGGGGGGGGGGGCGGACACTGTTAAAAGTATATATTTTTCTATATAAATTATATAAATTTCATTTTGTTCGAGGGGGCCGTTAAAAATTTTTCGACGAAGCCCCCCCCCCCCCCCCCCCCCCCCGAAGAGATGCCTGGAAGAAACTCTGCTTCTACTTGACCTGCTCTATTAACCATCAAGTCAGAAGCACTGCCTAGACGATCTTTAAGTAATAGATATGTTACCAAGACTAACAGCAATCTAGCGATTAAGCGGAGTGCACAATAAGCGTAATAAAAACTTCTTTTTGTAGTTCTACTCTTAACTACGTAGCTGGCGCAATTATCACAATCTACAAGGGAAAAAATCGAAATTCCTGACATACTTCAATAATAACAAAAACGTCCAACATTCTCGACATACTTCAACATTTACAAAAAGCATCAAACATTTCCGAAATATGTCAACATCTACACCAACCCCCCCCCCCCCACAGATCACACGGTTATTCCTAATGTATGCTATAATTTTCCAAGTAAATTAAACGATGAAAATCAAAGGTTCAGCAATCTACCGTATACAAAAACGATGAAATCCAAAGGTTCGGAATTTGACCGAGTAAACCGTTGAAGCAGTATCGCTAAAGCTGAGCAAAGGTGGAGAGGTGTCAAGCGTGTTTTCAACGGTAACCGGATTTCGCGCCAACATAGTAACACGGTATAATAGATTGACGACAGAAGCCTGTGGTTGTATATAACACATTTATTGGGTCTAACTACATCACGATGGTAACACACCGAGAGGACGGAAGGAAGTACACAAGGGACATCACTCAAGATAACAATATTATAAATATAACTAATACAGAAGAGTGAGTTCCCTTGACCTCACAATTATTTCAATCTATTACATCCCTTTACCCTTAGAACACAATAACACATCTCTCAATAGAACAATTGATAGTATCCTAAAATCACCAATTATATTGTAACATGAACACTATGGTAGATTACATCCTTACAAACAATGCACAATATGCTACAACATAATCAAAATACAAAACAATAATGTCAAAGTCCTTTTGACCTTTAGAATCATAGGTCTAACTTATTTGGGACTTTGATTGTCCTGCTTGACCTTCTCAGTGTCTTCTGATTTGGTGACTCAAGATTCTGACCATCTGGATTCTCTATCTCAGGAGGTCTAGGATTTAAATCATTAACTCCAGAATTTACATTTTCTGACTCCAGACAACTTGGTTCACTCATATCAACAGAACTTGGTTGTGGAACAAACTGAGTTGGTGTGAACTGATCAGATTTGGTGGGATTGACAGATTCACACTTATTATCTGCACAAGTTATTTTTAACTTTATAAGACACAGGTCCTGTACATTGAACAATTTGACCTGGTATCCATTTTTCCCTTCTCCCATAGTTTCTTAGATACACATTCTCATTAACACCAAATCCTCTTTCAATGAATGTTTGTCATGATCTAATGGAACTATTTTTGAATTGGCATCTGAAAGTATTATGCTGTTATTCAGATCCTTGACTGACATAGATTTCTTTGATTGATCAATTTTCTCAGGTAATCTGATAGTGCTTTCCTGGTAATCAAAAATACTGTTTAAAAGTAATATTCTGGACCATATCACTTTGCAACTGTGATCCAGTATTTGAAATGGGTGTATTAAATGGCAAAAATCTTTTTTTTTTCTTTTGATGTTACCCTTTTAGTTTCTTTTAGTTTCTGTAAGTGCTAATGATGTTAGCAAAGTTGTTTGATGATCACATTCTTTCTTATTTAATGTATTCTCTTTAAACATTTGAAATTGCCATATCACCATAATCATTTATTAAGTTACAAATACTTTGTTTAGGCAACTCTGACTGATAATGGACTGTATCTTCTCCATCTTTTATATTATCTTCACAAAGGGTTTTAATTTCTTATTTAATATGGCCTTAAGTCATCATTCACAGACTCTTCAGGCCAACCATTCTTACAGTACTCATATACTTTTATTAAGCACTCATCTTTTGTGTTTCTCTTTTAATATCATTCACATTTATATTGGAGTTATCCATGATAGTGAAGAGAACAAATACATCTTCTGGTACATAGCTCAGGCTTTGGTTTTTTAAAGGTAATCTACTAAGACTATCTGCACTATTCTCAGATCCAGGTTTGTATTTCAATTCATAATTGTATGCAGTTAGTGTGATAGCCCATCTTTGAATTCTTGGAGAGGCATGCTCAGGTAGGGTTTTGTTTTCTCCAAATAAACCTAGCAATGGTTTATGATCTGTAAAGATGGTGAACTTCCTACCAAACAGAAACTTATGAAATTTCTTAACACCAAAAATGATGCCTAAGCCTTCCCTATCTAACTGAGAATAATTTTTCTCAGCCTGGTTCAAAGATCTACTGGCAAAAGCAATGGGTCTGTCACCCTTCTCATCCATGTGGGACAAGACTGCTCCTACAACATCTGGTGAAGCATCACATGTTAATATAAGTCTTTTCCCTGGGTCATAGTGAGTTAGTAAGGTGTCAGCAGACAAAGCCTCTTTTGCTGTATTAAAAGCAGCTTCTTGTTGTTTACCCCAGTGCCAAGTTGCATTTTTCTGTAGCAGCTTGTACAGTGGTGATAGTTTACCAGACAGATTCCCTATGAACTTTGCATAGTAATTTATCAAGCCCAAAAAAGCTCTTAGTTGTTGGGTATTTTCAGGTTTGGGTGCTTCTTTAATGGCTTTTGTTTTCTCAGGTTGAGGTCTGATGCCTTGTTTGCTCAATATATAACCAAGAAAACTAATTTCTGTCAACATGAATTGACATTTATCTTTGTTTATCTTTAAACCTTTTTCACCAACAATTTTCAATACTTTATCAAGTGTTTTAAGATGTTCAGTGTCATTCTTACCAGTTATGTACACATTGTCAAAGTACACACAAACATTTGGAATGTCCTTAAAAATACTGTCCATGACAGCTTGGAAAATTCCAGGGCTAGATGATATGCCAAAACATAGTCTTTCATATTGGTAGAGTCCTTTATGTGTGTTTATTGTCGTATAGACTTTTGAATCTGGATGCAGTTCTAGTTGAGTGTAAGCATGACTAAAGTCTAATTCAGTGAATTTGTCTCCTCCTGCCAAATTCAAAGAAATTTCCTCAATGTTAGGTATAGGGTACCTATTTAGCTCTATTTGCTTATTCAGTGTAGTTTTATAATCTCCACAAATTCTTATAGAACCATCCTTCTTTAACACTGGCACAATGGGCGTTGCCCAATCGGAATAGTCTACCTTCTTTATGATGCCATTAGATTCCAATCTACTTAGCTCATTTTCAATTTTATTCCTCATTGCATAAGGTGGAACTCTAGCTTTGCAGTATCTTGGATTTGTATCTTTAATGCTTAACTTCACTGTTCTATCATTTAGTAATCCTGGATTACCAAAAACACATTTATTTTCAGATATAACTTTATCTAGTGAAGTAAGACTAGATTCTCTTACATTCTTCAATGAACAAATACTCTCCCAATTTAACTTAAGATTACTTAACCAGTTCCTACCTAGTAATGGCGGTCCATTTCCTTCAACCACAAGAAGAGGAAGTTTAACACTTTGACCATTATAACTTACATGAACCATACACTCTCCTATCACCGGAACATTGTCACCAGTGTATGTTGTTAGACACTTGTGACATGGCTGTAGAGGCACTGATCCTCCTGTGACAGCGTCAAAATCTTTCTTTGTTATGACTGTTAGAGATGCTCCAGTGTCAAGTTGGAAGCTGATGCTCTTACCGTTGATATTAACTGGTACATTGATGGGAGCATGACTTATTGATTTAACAGAGAACAGGTTGAAATCCGGCTGCAAATCAATTTGAGCATTTTCACAGGTAGAGTGGTTCATTGGTTGGGTTAGGTAGTCTTGGTGAGAGTTAACATAGTGCTGCTTTTGGTTGCGGTACTGTCTTGACTGGCTAGATTTAGCAACAGACGAAGACTTTGCAAAGCAGGCCTTGGCAATGTGACCTTGCTTACTGCACTTATAACAAGTTGCAGACTTGAACTTGCACCGATGAGATGCATGGGGACCTTTGCATCGATGACATTTTTGATAATTATTACTAGATTTAGATCTAGGATTTGAACGAGCAGGCTGTTTAGCATAAGTTGGAATGCTCTGATAGGGTTGATGTTTATTGACTAACCTGCTGTTTACTGCATGGATCCCTGAAGGCGTAAGAGATTTCGCCGCATCTGATGACTGCTGGAATGACATTGCAAGTTGTATTGCTTTTTCCAATTTTAGATCTGACTCGAGCAGCAACTTTCTTTGAATATCAGGGCTGTTTACACCTGTCACAAACTTTTCACATAATCTGTCAGACAGCGTTTCTCCGAATTCACAAAATTCACTTAAATGACGTAAAGCAGCAACATATTCTGATATTGACTCGTTTGGTTGACGAGTCCTACTGTCAAATCTAGCTCTACATAGAAACTTTGATGGGGTATGCGCATGGTGGTCTGTTAGCAATTTGCTCAGCTCGTTAAAGCTCTTGGTAGTTAGACTAGCTGGCGCGCATAAGTCTTTTAGTAGCCTAAATTGTTGAGGCCCTATGACTGTTAACAAAATAGCTCTCTTTTTGGCTTCTATCGTCACGTTGTTTGCTTCTAGGTAAAAGCTTAACCTCTCTAGGTAATCTTGAATGATTTCATCATTCGCATCAAATTCTTTTATTTGGCCATACAACGCCATAATTCTAGAAATAATTAGCTAATAAGCTCTAGCAAACCTCTTTTTTGCGTAAGTAGGTGCTCTTTCTAGTAGATGTTTATCCTTCGTCGCCAGTTATAATAGATTGACGACAGAAGCCTGTGGTTGTATATAACACATTTATTGGGTCTAACTACATCACGATGGTAACACACCGAGAGGACGGAAGGAAGTACACAAGGGACATCACTCAAGATAACAATATTATAAATATAACTAATACAGAAGAGTGAGTTCCCTTGACCTCACAATTATTTCAATCTATTACACACGGAACATTCATATTTCTACTGGGGGGAACCTTCACGTAACTATGTAGTGTCTTGGTGAATGTTTTTAAAGAAAACCTTCCCATTTAACCACCCCTACTCCATCAAACATTTTGACTTACATGCTAATAGTGCTATGATAGTCCTAAAAATTACTGAGCAAACCCCCTCCCCCCTTTCTATCAATTCCCCACTTTTCCTTCCCCGAAACCGACAGCTTTTTATGCATTAGTCATTAAGCATGACGTCACGCTCGTGATAATACAGAAGAAAACGACGTATACCAGTGAATCTTCATATAAAACAGTGAAATTTGGTAGACAAAATGGAGCTAATGTCAGTGCTTTTTATTTCCTAAACCTTGAAATTGTCGCTCGTCTTAACGACATTGATGCCCCCCACCCCCCTCCACCACCCTCTGAAATGAGTCACAACGGGCCAGTGACCTCGCAAGTCCATGAAGGTTCCATAGCGAGGCCACAGAGATCGAACCGTGCCGGACACTCACGTGGATAAACTGTCGCCATAGCAACGGCTTGAATATTTCCCACCACGCGCAACCCCTTCACCCTGTAGAAAATGTATGACCTCACCAGGCAGACGGGTACCTGCAACTAATTACGTACAATTTTCATACCACCAGCTCAGGGATAATATTTGTAGAAAAAAAAAACGCGAGTATTTACATTAAAGACGGTTCTCAAAAGAAATTGAGCTCGAATATAACATATTCAAGCGCACGTGTAGCCTATACTTATAAAATTAGTTATATTAGCATAGAATATTATAGAACACATTAGAATCATAAATCTCAAGGTCATTATTTATAAAGCACCCCTTCCCCTTTAACTATTATTTAGTAACAGTAACAGCAGAAATGTTAGATTCCCTGAAATACATTTGAACCCCCCCCCCCCCCCCCCACATACACAAACCAAAATGACCAAAATGATAATTGCCATCGTATTAAGCCCTCATTTATATCAGTTAAACGTGAGAAAAAAACACTCAAACTCAAACATATCGAGAGCAGATTTAGATCTAGAGAAGTGAAGGGGTAAAAAAAAACACCACTGGCTTTTAAATCGATAAAACAACTGGGGCGCAGAAGCATCATCAATGCTGTTTTGTATTCCCAGCATATCCCTTTCTATGGGATGAGTGGATGGACTATTCAAAATTGCAGCTCAATATACACATTTTTTTTTCATAAACAATTATTGTTGTATAAATACATTTAAAAAAAACAACTTTGTTTTAATGTATTGGCGATGCAGACGACTGATTTTAACTTTATGTATGACGGGGAAAAAACTAGTCCAGATTTTTAGCAGGCTGATATCTTAGTCAATTTTATATCACGTTTTTTCTTCTTTTTTTTGTGCGCCTTGAACATGCATCACCAAACACTGAATTGTATTAGTAAAATTATCCCGATGTGCAGACAATATGTGAATTTGCGGTTACATTTTTTGTTAGTTCAATAATAAAATATGTGTTATTAATGCAAAGTGAAATACCTTGAAACAAGTGCAGAATTTTTGCAATATTCCCGGCATTGCTTATTGTTTCGTTTATCAACTTGGATCAATATTTGATGCGATTAGTTCATGCGTTTATCCTGCTGAATCACATGCGGTGAGAAAGGGGGAAGGGCTGGGTAACCAACCGGCTTATGGGACGCTTAGGGGTGGGGTGGAAGGCTGGAATCGTCTGCACGTTCACCGTTTCGCGCGGGATGCAGCTAACGTAGAATGCATGATAGTAGTCACATATCTAGGTCAAATTGTATAGATTCTTCGGCGAGTACTTTAACTGTTCGTAAGCAAATCGTTCCCATCTTCACGCGCGTTTGCACAATAAAGATGCCAGAAAAATGTGCACTATTAAAGGCCAAAAATAAAGCTTTTAATGTTTATTTTTTCGACTCTTCCCTTTCTTCATTAAATCAGATCGTCCAATGGCCTTTTTAAAAACACTTTCAACGATCGTAGATGAATGCTAGAAGTAATCAAAGAAACATAACCACTGCCGAGTCTAACCTTTAGCTGCAACTAAAGATGCCATAAAAAGCCTTTCATACACAAAAATAAACCATTGTCAAATGTGATCTGATGTAGAGAGGCGGTAAAGAAGGCGGCATAAGTGAAAAAATACAATAAGAGTACAATAACAATTAAAGGGCGACATTTTGAAGATGTGCATCATAGCCATATCACACTATCTTGAAAGGGACAAAGCACAAGATAAATAATATCAGTAGAAGTTAGTTTAGTTATTTGAGGAATCTTATAGGTTTTTATTATTTTGTCATACAGTGTTATAATCTGTGTTTCTATTCGGTATTTATCAGACCCCCCCCCCCCCCCAACTGGACCTAATAGAAAAAAATAATAAATTAGGATAGAATATATTACACTTTAACCATTCTTATAAATGAACACTCCCTCATCAACCAAAGTTTCAGGTACCTTCCATTCCAAAGGAAATATTCATAAGAAACCCTGGTTTTAGGTAAACTAAGGGCTAAGTTATATTTTTATATAGATCTAACTACCTCAGATAAAATTTTAAAAATCTTATTTCTTTTTAAACAAAATTCTGCTATTTAACTCTCCATCAGATGTTTTTTGTTGATAATTTTTTTTACAGTATAAGGTGGTGTCACTGCATGGGTGTGGTGTCACATGTCATATGGCGCAGTAACTTCCTCTCCCTGGTGTGTGGTGTCACATGTCATATGGCGCAGTAACTTCCTCTCCCTGGTGTGTGGTGTCATGCCACACTTTCATTTATTTAGATTTAATTCTTTAAATTTAGCCATTTTTATATATTAGTGTTATCAGCCCACCTCTCACCCCACCCCTCTTGATGTATGATGTTGACAATTTGTGCTAAATTGTGTGTTAAACTATAATCAGTTTTGATTTCTCAGTAAATTTAACATTTCATATGGACATTTTCTATAATGATATTATTATTCTATTATAATTGTAGCTTTTATTTAATTGTTGAATAAACTATTCTGCAACCTTATAACAACACTTTTGAATCACCAAATAAAAGAACTGACCTGATTAGTTTTGACACCATACAGACTGTAGTCCAGACATTTCACAATGTCATAGAAGATTTCATCTTCATCCCTGTCACCATCGATCTGAAAATATTTAATTTTAAAATATCATGACAATAACATTCGTTTTTATGAGAGATCTTTAAAAATGATGACTCTCATGGTTAGCCAATTTATTCCCTACATCATCCTTAACAAATTAGTGCAACACAATTTATAACCTCCTGTAGTATGACATCACAAAATTATTCTAATTTAAATCAACATTTTTCTTACATTTATTCTTTAAATTTTACAAAATGAATGTCATCTTGTCCTCCATATCAATAGAACAAATTCAAAAGTACAACCCCTCTACTCAACCCAGATGTGTAATGTAGGTATGATGTTAGCTTAGTAGTGTGAAAACGTTTTTCTTTTTAATTTGAAATTTATTATTTAAAAAATTCAAATAAGAATAAAATTAATTGAAAATAGGAAATGGTGTATATATATATATATATATATATATATATATATATATATATATATATATATATATATATATATATATAAATAAATAAATAAATAAAACATATATATATATATATATATATATATACATATATATATATATATATACATATATACATATATATATATATATATATATATATATATATATATATATATATATATATATATATATATATATATATATATATATATATATATATATATATATTATAAGTGTGCGTGTGAGTTTATGTATGTATGTGTATATATGTAGGTCATTGTGTGTAAGGTACAATGAGTTATAACTTACAACAATGAGTTTCTTTTCATCATCAATTGCTTTTAGCAAGGGCAGTGTATGTTTGGCAAAGAAGTTGAGCTTTTTCTCAATGGCAGCAACATTGTCATCTATTCTCTCAGTGCCTCCTGCACCTCGCAGCACCAGGCGATCATGCAGGTACTTGTCCTCACAGTCAAGGAGAATAGTGAACAAATGGCCGCCAATCTAACACGGAGAAAATACAAAGTTATAGTAAATGCATTACACAGTAAACATTGATTTAGAACAATACACATAGAGTGTTTTACTAAAAGAGTCTAGGCGATAAAGTTATTTGCAGTGATCATTTAAATGACATTTAAAAATTTACATTGTTAAAGTATCTAGGATAAAAAAAACAATGTTATAGTGTGTAATATGACCAGTCACTTTGAATATGAAAAAAATGTATTCCTGCTTATGTATATGTGCATGTATATGTATAAACACATGTATGGGTATCTTTATACCTAATATGTAGACATTGTAAAGTAAAAACTTACATTCCTGTTGAAATCCTCATACTGTAGAGCATCTCTTGGGTAGCCTTCGACCAAAAAGGCTCTGGCATCAGGGTGATCCTGCATGGACTGGATCAGCAACTCTTCTGTAACATCCTGTCCATATTTCAAAACAGAACATGCTATTTAATATAATATGAAATCCATTATTTATTTTCTGTAGTTGAATTATTTCAATTAGTTGGTAATCTAATTTTTTAATTTTCCAACTGTATAAGCTGCTTTTTGTATTTTAAAATATGTTATTAAGAGATTTTTATAATAAGCTTGGCTAAAAGTAAAACTCTAGACCAGCAATGCAAAAAACCACCATCTTACAACTGGTGCCATGTCTCCGTCTCTCAGTAATGTGGTAACCATTGCCCATTTCTCATCAGTGGAGCCTCTTTCTGAAATCTCTTTACGTAGGATATCTCCCATAGACAGGTGCACAATATCTGGATATCTGGCAATGATTTTAGCACACTGTGTTCCCTTGCCACTGCCTGGGCCTCCTAATAAGTAAGACATGTTTGAGTTTATTAACATATTGACCATGTGAAATGAAAATGTCACACAACTTTCAAACTTTTACCTGCCAAAAATATTAAAGGTGCTTGAGGCAGGTTGTCTTTGCGACCTTCATCTTTGACCTTGATCTCTGGAGGTGGAATGTATGTTATAACAGGCAAATTTATTGTAACAGCTGGTTCACTTGGTGGCAGTGGAGTGAGAGGCGGAGCGGAGCTTTCAAGTGGTGGAGTTACTGCTTTTTTGTTCCACCTAGTGGAAGCTGGTCTTGGGCCTTTGGGTGGTGCTGAGAGCAATTTGAGAAAATAATGTAATTTTATGTTGATATTAAATTTTTAAAAATTGTAATAAAAAAAAATATTTGCAACCAAATTTATACATTTCTCTACTTTTTTCTCTCTTCAGCATGGTGGCTAAAGGGTTAATGATATCTAATACAATTATGTAAATATAATATTTTAGGTAGGCCTACTTATAAATAAAATAACTCCATTCATGCACTTTATTTCTAAAATCCAATAAAATAAATCACTTTCTTAAGTAAGCTACCATTGGAACTTCTGTACAAACTAGAGTTACTAGTGGCATTTATTTTAGTTTATGTAGATGTAATGGTACACTTACAAGGAACTCTGCCATTTTCAAGGCTGTTCAATAAAGAATCAAAAATAAAGTTGAGTTCTTCTTGGACAGAATCAACATCTTGACCTCCATCAACCTGTTGAAAAAGATGTTAAATACAATATAAGTAAGCTTAAAAAGAAGCCCAATACACTTACTATTAAATACTTTTATAAGCATAACATTTTGAATCAAAGACTATGTTGTTGACTGATTTTAAGGGGTCATCCATTTATGACGTCCACACGCGGGGGGGGGGGGGGGGTTCCGAAACAAACTGACTTTTGTGGACGCATATGGACTGTTATAAGGAAAAAAAAGTGGATTTTTGTGGGGGGGGGGGGGGGGGGGGGGGGGTGTGGTGTGGTCCAAAATCCAAAAAAATTGTGGACGTCATAAATGGATGACCCCTAACATGCTATATACAACACAAATTCAAATTTTAGCCAAACCAGAATAAAAATGTATATATACTATAAATAACTGTAGACTTGATTGTGTTAAATGCCAAACAATTTCAAACTCATTTTTTGTGATAAAACCCTTAAAAATCTATTGATTAATCTTAATTATGCATCATATGTCATACTGTATAAACAAAATGATAGAGTCATTCCAGAATGTGGAGTGTTCATTATTAAGTTAAAAACTCTCATTTTGTTGTATATGAAAGATTTATGTAAAATTATTTCTATTTGCATTGAAAGAAATTTTTCAACCTACGATGTACAATTTTCCTGCATCATCATAATATTTGAGAACAGGCAATGTCTTTTCCTTATAAGTTGACAATCTTTTCAAATACACATTGGTTGAGACTTCACTCCCACTGTCCTGGACTTTTTTAAGCAGCTCCTCCTCTTCACAGTCCAATAAAAATACAGCATCCACTCTACTGATCTAAAGGATGGAATCATATATGGATAGTTTGTTTTTTTTATCAAGCATTTCAAAAGCTCTATAAGTCATAGGTTTTTTAAGTTTTTCTCTGAAAAGAAGCAATTATCCCCATTTTTAATAATTTTTTTTTTTAAATTTTAAAATAATTTGAGCCGTTGAAACTTTCTTTCAATAATGTTTTAAATTAAAAGTACAAAAAAAATTCTTTTTTTTTAATACTTTCAAAGTTTATTTGCAAAACTAACATACTTTTTTCTAAAACTTGAGCATTAAAAAGCCCCAAAGCTACAGGATACCTGCTAATACTATTTTATCATATCCAGTTATGGCAGCACAGATTTCTCATAAAGCAAAAACTTACAGTTTTTTCAAATTTCTGCGCTTGATCCATATCTCTAGGGAACCCCTGGACAATGAAACCTTTTGCTCTAGTATTATTCTTCAAGCTGTTGTGCAAGAGGTTTAGAGTCACATCCTGTATGAATGTTTGGAAATAGATTTGATCAAATTATGAAAACTTTCATTAACATAATATTTTATAAAACTTTAATAATATCACATATATGTTCTAAATGTGTTTAGAAATGCAATGAAATTTAGTAAAAATGCAAATACTTTTTTCCCCACTAATATTAGGCTCAGTAAATAAGTCTAAAAGTGCATGAAAATAAAATGGAATTATTTGACTCTTGGTAATAACTAAATCTGTATTCCGTATTTTTAAATTACCATACCTCAGGTGCCAGGTCACCTCTTGTGACCAACTCTTTGACTGTCCTCCAGTTCTCTTCAGCCCCCTTGTGTTTTATCTCCTCTTTGAAAAGCTGTCCAAGGTTAATATTGACCCAGCCCTTGTGCTTATCTACAAGGAGTTCTGTCTGAACTGACTTACCACTACCTGGCCCACCTGTAATAGGATTAAGATAAACTATTAATAGTAGTCACATTTAGGGTTTAATTTAACATGGGGATTTCCATAATTGATATCACATAGTTCTATAAGCTTAGAATTTGCTGATGTTGGGGCAGGGGTTGAAGAAATTTAATTATAATCTTCATAGGAGGGGAGGATAGAAATTCTTTTGATATGATGATACAAAAGGGGGAAGGGGGATGGAGCAAATTCATTGGCAAAAATAAAAACATGATTATGGATGACACCTCAGCAAATAATTATATAGTTTTTCAAAATACAGGTACATTTATTTTATCAATAAAATTTTTTTAAACATCTTATTCTGGCTTCCTTACCCATGATAAAAATAATTGGTACATCGGGTAGTCCATTGGGGCCTATTGGAGGAAGAGGTGAAAGTGATGGCTTGACTTCCACTGAAAAATAATAACATTGCTTTCAAAGAAATCAAAATACATTGGCTTTGTGAAAACTTAAAATTTCTAGCTCATATCAATACATAAAGCTGTAGTAAATTAAATTTGAAAGATTAACACCTTTGTTGTCTTTGACGACTCCTCTTGAGGTTGGCCTTTTCCCGTTGACAGGTGTGATTGGAGGTAATGGTTTTTTGGCTGACTTGACTTCCACAAACATGTTCCATGTTAGCTCTGCTTGACCTTTGGTCTTAACCTTCTCTAAGCTATCTATTAGATACTGGATGTGGTCATTTGGCCTGTGGAACATCAGTCCCGTCATAAGACACTGAAAAGGTAAAAATACAAGTATAAATAATTTTAAAATATCAATGTTTTGATGGTTACTATTAAATAGATTTGAAAATAAAATATTAATTGTGCTAAGCTTACAAATCATTATTCATGCTGCATTAAAAATACCCAATTTTCAGACAAGTATTACATTACTATATTTCTTATCTTCTATGTTTAGTTAAACTAGGAAAGAAAATACTTTTTAAAAAAGCTTATATATCTAGGTCTACATAAATTAATGATGCACCCTCATAGGATATGTTTTGTAAACAAAAGAAAGTGTTAAGCTAAATAATACATTCACCTAAGCATGTGCTCAATGAATATACAAACTGTAAACTTTAATATTTATTATAGGTCTATTATTTTAATGTTAGAAATATATATTTGAATGGGTTTAGCTTTTCTTTTTTAAATATGTGGTTCTTTATAAAAAAAAAAAGAAGAGAAAAATACAACCCCCTCTGATTTAAAGATGGCATAAATCTACA
Organism: Physella acuta; assembly: GCF_028476545.2. Lineage (NCBI taxonomy): Eukaryota > Metazoa > Mollusca > Gastropoda > Physidae > Physella > Physella acuta. Next base: position 14,849 of record NW_026733121.1, read on the forward strand.
AAAAAATGACAACCTGGCAATCAATATGGATTAACTGGCCATTAAATTGCCATACTTACATTCAACGCCTCAACATCATTAGACAAAAATCAATACAGATCAATCCTGTCTCTGACTGACATAGCAATCACTATTAATTTGTTGCTTTATGTACTATTACAGGCCTATTATGTTTTGGAGAATATGCTAAATAAAACTAAGGCTAAAAGTAATAAGTCATAACACATTTTATAATTTTATGTCCATTGACTGTAATTTTAAAATAGATAATGCAAATAAAATATACAGTCAGTGCGTGAGATTCTGAATACATGAGTATCTAATTTTCTAATAGGCCGACTAACATTAGTGTATGGATTATAGAATGAAAAATATCTTGATCTTGTCAGTTAGTGGGCCAAATAGTAGATCTTAATCATAGTAATAGGGCAATCATTATATATATATATATATATATGTATATATATATATATATATATATATATATATATATATATATATATATATATATATATATATATATATATATATATATATATATATATATATATATATATATATGTATGTATGTATTTATTTGGATATGGCCTAACAATACATACTCATTTTAGTTAATTTATAAGTTAATAAATTTAGGTCCAGTGCAGGAGTTTATCATAACTGTTACTGTTTTATTTTCATAATAATAAAAAATAATTATTTAGGCCTATTTATTTATTATTGATTAGGGCCTATTTATTTAAGTATCTATTTGACTTGAGTACACATAGTACATACTCACTGACTGAGCTGAGGCTATGGCTATTAATACTATTATATATATTATTTCTGTTATTTCATTACCTCAAAGAGACGTGGCACTTCCCTGCTAGACAGATATGCCTTTGCATCTTCTGTGGACATCTTGCCGCCCTTACAGCGGATAAACGCAACGGGCTGGGTACTGATTTTTGCGGCTGATTCAGACACCTAACTCGTGAAGCTGGCGAAACCCTCGCGTAATGATGTGGTGGTTCCTTTACGTGGTTTCTAATGACAACAAATATGACCTAACTGTTCGCCATCGATAATATTCATCCGACATATCAAAGCAAACTTCGTTTTGAGTTAATAAATGTTTATTAACATAAAACGACATCAATAAATAATTTATATATGAAATATCCGTTTATTACTTTAGACAAATAATTCTATCGGGCTAATATTATTGGCTTTTTATTTTTCAATAATATTTTCACAGATGCGTAATGATATAGACTAGATTTTAGTAAATAGAGACAATATAGTTCTCTACAAACAAAGATGGCAGCCCCCATGGCTGCTTCAGTTAATCGATCAGTGTCTTTTGTGTTTATCATCTTTATTGTGTTACATTTGTTAAATACACATCGAACCGAAGCAGTTTCGGAGGTATTCTTATTTCTTAATCATCTAGGCCCAACTATTCTAAATAAATATTTATTAATATTTAAAATTAGTATTCTAAAATCTTGAGTGAGTGAGAAAAGCCGGATGACTGCCAGTTGAGTTGAACATTGTTGCAAAAACACATTTATTTTAATGTAAACATGATGACTAAACAAGATTTCAACAAGTACTACATTAGAAAAAATTAACTTAAACTCACTACTCACAGTAGTAGACTACTGTAGAGCGGCTAAGCCGCTAAAGCCACCCACTACTTTTACTAGCCACTAGCGGTGACTAGATCTAGTGAGGATAGGCCTAGGTCTAGTAGATCTATATAGTATAAGTATATAGATCTAGGCTATCTATAAAACATTAAAAGTCTGTTTGACAAAGGGACCAGCTGTTGATTAATTCTAGAAAAATGTGTAAGAGATTTCTAGAGTGACCAACACTAGTTTACTAGATTCTACTTGCTGTGGTAACTTACCATAAGTTACGGTAAGAGTAAGGCTAGCCTATATCTTTTAACACTACCTCTATTTTTTTCAGTCTTAAATAATCCTGATTAATAAATTAATAAAATTATAGGCCTAGGCCTAGTAATTACTAATTAGTAATTATCTATAGGCCTACCTGGCTACCACCAATCTTAGATTAGTAAACTTTCTTCTTAGCCTTTCAAAAAGAAAAAAAAAATCTGATATTTAACTAAAACTTGTTGGTTTACATTAAATTTAATGTTTATAGGCCTAAATAAAAATGTTAATAATTATACCAATAGATTTGGATTGAAATCAAACTACTTAAGTCGTGATGGGGATGGTGTGGTCGGCAGGTGTAGAGGTAATTCTTGAGTTCAGATCCCATGCTTCAGTTTGTCAACATTGTGGGGTCGTCCCGGTTCAGATGGGTACCTGACTCATTTGAAGAAAACAAGGCTATCTCCCTATATGCAGAGGTCACTGAAACAGATGAACTCTACTTCTTGTGTCCCCTGTGTCTTAAAAAAGATTATAGTGATGATAAATACAAAAAATGCTTATTTTAAAGCATAACTATAATTAAATACACTGTAGTTTAAATCTTAATAAATTCAATTCACCTATCATTTTATTCCAATTAAAATACCTCATCATGCATGCTAATCACCTGTTATCATCTTAGGAAAATGTGGAGGAGTTTTTCACAAGTGGTCACACCAATAACTGGGCTGTCCTGGTTGACACTTCAAGGTTTTGGTTTAATTACAGGCATGTGGCCAATGTGCTATCCATCTATCGCAGTGTCAAACGTTTGGGCATTCCTGACAGGTGAGTTTACTGGAGGAGTAATAGTCATATTGAATAGAATTTACTAGATACTTTAATTAGGTATTTTGTAATTGGAATTTTCCTATATAATGCCTGACAGTGAATAGACACAAATTTAGTTCTCTTATCATGAATTTGTTGGAAGTAAAAGATATAAAGTTAAATAATTTGTATGATTGCTGATGAGATTTTCACTTTCAGTCAAATAATTTTGATGATTGCTGATGACATGGCTTGTAATCCAAGAAACCCAAGACCAGGTAAAATGTTAAATTCTTTCATCTGTTTATATAACAATTTGTAATAGGACCAGAAAAAAATATTCTTTAATGCCTTATAGAATGTATGCCTGAGCAAAAAACTGAAACTGGCATGTCAGCAATAAACACAGATAATTACTCCTTTATACAATAGTTAATACGTGTAAAGTTAAAGTGGGTTTTTTTTTATAATTAAATATAATTTATTCATTATATTAAATAATGAAGACTAATGGAAGAAAAAATGAGCTTTTAAAAAAAAACAACCTTAAAGTGGTTTTTTTTTATAATTAAATATAATTTATTCATTATATTAAATAATGAAGACTAATGGAAGAAAAAATGAGCTTTTAAAAAAAACGCTTTGGACACTGAAATGAAATATTTTCAATTTCTATTTGCCTTTAACTTTTTTGTTTTCTAATTTTTATTGTCACCAGCAACTGTGTTCAACAATGCTAACCAGAATATTAATGTTTATGGTGATGATGTGGAGGTTGATTATAGGGGATATGAGGTATGTAGTTTTTTCATCCATTAAAAGGGTTAGCGTAAAATCAAATTCAGTTTATTCAGAAACAATGCACATTGTATTTTTTTCTGTACATATAAAAATCATTTCATTACTTTCATATTTTTAAGATGTTTTCAATATAAGATTAATATTATTTGTAGGTTACTGTTGAAAATTTTATTCGGGTACTCACTGGGCGACTACCTCCTAGCACACCACGATCAAAGAGGTTGCTGTCAGATGAACGCAGCAACATTTTAGTCTACATGACAGGCTAGTAGTTTAAACATCTTTCTTACTTATAACTCTGTATGTTATATATGTGTTAGTAAATTAGTTTGAAAGATGTGTAAATAAATGGGTGTACATTACTTCTCTTAGGCCATGGTGGTGATGGGTTCTTGAAGTTTCAAGATTCTGAAGAAGTTTCTAATGTAGAGCTAGCTGATGCTTTTGAACAAATGTGGCAAAAACAAAGGTTTGTGCATTTGTTTCTTTAACTAGCTTTTAAGTTTCCTTAGATTTAAAACATACTTCTGCCTGAGCTGATCAATAAAGTAGTCTTTATACTGTAGTTCGGATCTATTGTCTAGATTTACTTTTCTTTGAAGATTTATGTTGAAATGCTTTTCTATAATAGGGTTTAGAAATTATATAGATAAATAAAAATTAGAATCTGAGGAATAAGACAATCATTTAAAGTCTGTATTTTATAAACATTTAGGTACCATGAGCTGTTTTTTATGATTGACACTTGTCAAGCCGAGTCAATGTTCCAAAAGTTTTACTCCCCCAACTTGTTGGCAGTTGCAAGCAGCAGAGTTGGAGAAGATTCACTCTCAGTAAGTTACAGCCGATGGAAATCAAACTTGTAACATGTAGAATGGATGTCAGAAGTTCATACTTAATTGTTACAGCTAACATATATCAACTGTGCCTTGTTATGCATTTGTACATATAACTGATCTGTATGAAGAAGTCCAAAGCTCTCTATATTAAGAAATGACCACGGTCTTTGTCCCTATAATTGTGATATTTTATTTAACTTGTTTCTCTGTTTCAGCACCATGTAGACCCAGCCCTTGGTGTCTATGTGATAGATCGCTACACTTACTATGCTTTAGAATTCCTTGAGACTGTCAAACCAGGATCAAAGAAAACCATGGCCCAATTTGTATGTAGCAAAATAGTTTGTTCCACTTTTTATAAATAAAAAAAATTATCCTGAAATATGTTTAAGCAACCTGCCTTTTGCAGAGGTCAGAAATTAAAAGAGAATTCTAGTACATTTCTACAAGTAACATACACTTGTAAAATATTGTGTGTACAATGGGCAAGAAAGAATTGAAAGTGTATTCATTAACTATTTCTTTAAACTGTTTTCAATTTAGTGTGAGCACATAACTGTATCTAACGGTTTGAACTATTTTTAGATTATAGTTACCCAAACAATGTATTAATGTGTAATCATGTTCTTAAAATCTATGTGTAGTTTAGAGTCTGCCCAAAAAGTGTGTGTATAAGTACAGTTAGTACTAGAGTTGATTTGTTCAAGAGAAATGTTGCTGACACCCTGCTGACTGACTTCTTTGGAAGTGTGAGAAATGTAGAGCTTCTTCAAGGTAACTCATCTTACAAATCTTTATGCAATCTTGGAAATATATTTAGAGGTTTGATTTGTACGATATTCTGTTTTTAAAATAGAAGTAGTTTTCAACACATATGCCAACCAAATGTACAGAAAAATATATCTAATAGCATATTTCTCCTTCTGTGTTGGTGATTTAAGTATTATATTACTTTTATTGGATAAATTCTTGTTCTAAAAGAATTTGTATTCATTTATGTGTTGGTTGAACTGTTGTTGTGTGCATTTTGTTAAACTGTCAATTATCTTAACAGTTTACTGGTAAATAACTTTATTGTTTGAACTTCTAGCAAAGGTCATGAACTCTGTAGAACTATTGAAATGCCCAAATATTTTCATTATTTAATTATTTTTTTTAATCCAGAGAGCATTTCATTAATAAAGAAAAATACAACAAAAGTAGAGGACACAAAACAAACCTGCAAGTAAGTTCAGAAGATTAACCTCATTATTTGCTAATACATAATTACGGTCACATCTTTTGATTACTTCTACAACTTTCTCACTTTTTACTTTTCTGACAGTTAATTTATAAATCTACACCTGACTGAATTCAGAATATATTTCAGGTGAAATGGCTGGAGGGGCAGCATTTCAAAGGGGTCAATAATACATTTTCTTAAAATTTGGATCATCAAAGTTGACTTAAAAAGTGTTAACTTATAATATGATTCAACTACAATATTCTTGCCTGTTTTCTAATGAAGCAAATAAGTTATCTTTGTCATTAGTTTAAAAAAATTCTTCTTTTAAATCCTCAGCAAAGATACATGCCCTGAGAAAGTGAGCAAGTTTTCCTATGTAGACCAGTTTCCTAAACTTCTTATTTAACTATTATGTTGTGTAAGTTTTTGCTAAGTAAAAAAGAGAGAAAATGTGCTGTGTATGTATATTGTTATGACTGTTTATCATGTTACATCTTGATATAGTTATTGTGAGGTTGGCATTTATTTTTTGCATTTTACTTAGTAGACAAATGGGCCATGCTATTTACCTTGTTTCTGAATATGGTATAAATGAATGATTTCATGGTATCATTGAAGAGAATATGTATCATCTGTGTATGCTTTGAGTACTTTGAATATATGCTTTTTTTTTAATTTTCCAGTGCCAGGTGTTTTATATGTACATTATGTTGAAAATTTGGTTTTATATTTAGTGAATTAAAGTTACATACTTTGCAAATAAATTATTGAATTTAAATTTCTACATATTTGATGATATATTTTTTTTTATGTTTACCGTATACTTAAAATATTTGCTTATTTGAGTATGCCATTTTATACTCAACGATGAAACCTAGAAAATTAATTTACTTTTTATTTTAGACTTAAAAAAACACTTAAAATAATACATGTAAATTGCATTTATTGCTATTGTCACACAGAAAATGACTTTTTTAAAAATTCATAACTTGACATCAGAGATTAAAAAAAAATGTTTACAAAAAAAATATAATGTAACCAAAGAAATAATTTTAAAAAACTTATGGCAAAATTTTTTTTAACATATATGATTATGAATAACGTGTTAGTATGGCAAGAGCAATATTTCATTCTTCACACTTAAACATTTTAATATGGTAGACCAAGAAATGATAGTAGGTTCAATAAAGATGTGTAAATATATTTCATCTAGTTTCACAATATATCTGGATATAAATCAATAAACTAAAACTATTTTTCAAAGTCCAAAGGTTTTCATACAAGTATTACAATAATAATAAGCCAATAAACTGGTACTAAAGAAATAACTAAATAAAAATAACTGTTAGTGGCAATTAATTAATCAGATCTGGTTTACAGAAAAAAAAAATTCTCATAACTGGCAGAATTCATACAATTTTAAATGTTAAACTTTCTGTGATGTTGAGAAACTGCACAATATAATAAATGATTTTATAAACTGAGGATAAATCATTTTGTATTAAACTGAGAGATTCTCTGCATCCTCATATACAATCCAGCGAAGCATGAGGTTATAAATAGCCTCTGACCCTTGAGTAACAGTTTTACTGCAATTAATGTCATACAAATATGACTTCATTTCAAAAGGTGCCTTCTCTTGTTTTTCTGAGCCTCCAGGCCCACCAAAGGGGCCGTAACTCCTCCCCAAGTTTGTGGTAAACCCTAATCTATCAATGAGATAACCACTGCCAATGACCACTTTAATAATAAATTCATTGGGCTCTAACTCAAACTGGTGGCTTTCAACAGAGCCTTCACTTCCACCTATAGTATATTCAACGTCATCATTGTTTGATAATGGATTGCGGTAAAATATTGACAATCCACCAATAACTTTCCTGCCATCCCATAATCTTATCCACAATTCCATCCGATGTATTTCCAACTTCTGATCTTCATACAGATGTTCGGGGGGATTTGGGCATCTGGCTATTTGACCACCGGCCGCATATCGTTTACGAGAGTCACTATAAAAACGAGGGAAAGTACATTTTCTAGACTTGAACCAAGCATCCGGCACATTCAGTGCATCTACTCCAATATTGCTCGTCATTGAATCGTCCTGGAACAATTCATCTTGAAATTTATTCCCTGCAGTTTTAAGCTTCATAAATTTTTGTATTATTTCATGATTTCTAAAGACCTCATAACGATCCAGGCACTTGTAAATAAGTTCCTCATTAATCTGTAAAAATCTAACAGTGCTCAATAGCTTGTCCATGTCCACCTCATTTTCTTCAGACTGAGATGACAAGTACTTTAGTACAGCTGTCAAAATCAACAGCTCCCTCTGTGTCTGCTTCATTATAATATTATTTTTATACAGAATCAAATCATCATCACAAAAGAGTTCCACCAAAAAATCTGGCAACAACTGTGAAAAATGGCATGTTTGTAAAATCTCATCTAAGTGTTTAGTGAAATAGTCTATTGAGCATGCTTTTAAATCACTAAGGGAGTTGTTTATAGAAAAGATTATAACATAACAAATGTTATCCACGTCTAAATGCTGTGCCATAAACTTTGCACATTCCTGCTTGACAAAATCAACACGAAGGTAGTCTGCAGCTACGCAGAGATTTTGAACATTGTCTTGAGTTATCTCCACTTCTCCAGTGTAAGCAAATTTAAGAAGAATGGCAAAGTCTTCTGGTTCAATATTGCTCAACTTCACCTCACCACTTCCTCTCTCATCCATCTAAAAAAAAAAGGAGCATTCTTATTTTTATACTTAAGAGGGAATACATTAAAGATGTACATTAAAGTTTATAGACTGAAAAATGTGTATAAAGAACTACCTTTTATTGGAAATAAAGAAAATTCTATTTTCTTTAAATTTAAAAAACAGATGTTCAAGGTAGGTTTTAAGGTAACTAAAGAAAGGTAGTGCCAACCCATACTTGCCAGTAAAGACAAAAAAATTACTTCTAAATCTCAATAACTAACTTTAGCAGTACAGTATTTTTTTAAAATAACTTTAGTTACAGTGCAATACATTGTTTTAAAATATCTTACTCTAAACACAAGACACCATCAAATATCAAATTATGATATATGATCTGAATCTAACTTAAATTACAAATCAAGTTTTATAATACATATAACAAAAATTCTAATTTGATTTACCTGGAAAAATGGCTGGAAAAAGTCAGACAATGAAGTCAGTACAAGTCGATGAGCTGGAAACTTTCTATCGCCAACCACAATTGTAACATCAGTATACTGACCCAAGTTCCAGTGATGAAAAGCTGCTTTCAACAGCTGTTTTGGTCTCTGAAAAAGAAACTATTGTTATTATTTATGTATTTTTAAAAAAAATACTATGCACAGTTAGTAGCTACTACCAGCATTTTTGCACACTGAGTGGGGAGTCAGCACAAAGAAACAAGTTATGGGTCTATATTTAAGATATTATTTTTGCTATGATCACTAGACCAATGATCAATCTAAGCATACACACATAAGAAAAATATTCAAATCTTAGCTAGCAATTTAAAAACGTCATGAAAAGCCAGACACCCACTCTGCCCCCATTCACCAATATAATATCTTAAAGTTCCCACACCGCCTAAAGTAATATAAATTAACAGGCTTTTAAAGCAATTTTTTTACACCTTACACATCATTACTAAAGTCTTAATCCCCCCTCCCCCCCGCTCCCACCTATTCCCCAATTAATTGTGTATCCTCATAACACTTACATTAAAATCTGTGTGAAAAGCAGTATTCTCCTCTGGTGTATCATATTCAAATTCAATATTTGAATCACTTGAAACAGAGTCCTCTTCAAACTCATCAGCCATAATGTAAATTAACTATTACAGTTAATACCCAAGTCAAAAAATCTATAATGAAATAAAATTTCTATTTTTCGCTTTAGAAAAACAAGTTAAAAGTTTCTGGAAGATGAAGTTATAGACTAAACGATAAGTCTACCATTAAAAAATCTAATGAATTAAATTAATTTGATTGTTAGGATTTCAGTTCAGCTGGACAAATTTGATAGTGTTTTTATGAGGGTAATAAGTTATAATATAACTTATATAATTATTTACGAGAAAAATGGCCCGTTGAGGAAGGATACAACGGGCGCTAGGTTGATAGTGCTGTCTATTTTCTCTAAACTAAAACCAACCCCCCCCCCCACACACACACCCCAAACATGTCTACCGTCCCATTCAACAAAATATAATTATATACTTTTTCGAGTGTCCGCCCCCTCCCCAAAAATTCTACCCCAGCCCCCGAAAATTTCAAGAGATGCATGAAAAAAACTGTGCTTGCTAAACACTTTTTAGATTAGAAAAAGTTCCTGCCTCCGGGAAATAAAAAGTTTGAAAGAAACACTGGTGTCGCGCTTAGCCATTACCCGAAGAATTGCATGAAAGAAACTCTGCACGCAAACCACTTTTTAGATTAGACACATGAATTAGGCTGTAATTTTATTATAGAGTATCGATGACGACATTTCTTTTGAGTTGGGGGGTAGGCTTAGACGTTTTTACGCGGGGGATGGGCTTCGCCCCTACCCGAAGAATTGTATGTAAGAAACTCTTCACGCAAACCACTTTTAATATTAGACAAAATTGGCTTTTTAATTCAATGTTTACTCGAGAATCAATGACGTCATATTACAGTGTGCACTCTCCGGCTTGAGATTATTTTCTACTATATGTTCCAATGAGACTTCATATTTTGTTTCCGTCTTACTATGAAAGTTTTTAATTTGCTTGTGTTTTCTCTAGAGAGCGTTCTTGTCAGATACATAGATAGATACATACTACAGCAGCAAAACTATTAGTATTAATTATAATAATAATTATAATGTAATCCAAATACTGCCAAATAATAGGTAGATTAGACTTTAGACCTACTCCGTGTGTCCCACTCAGCGAATTAATATCTGACTAGTGACTAGAATAGATCAACTACTAGATCTATCTGTTTGGAGTTGTAGCATGACTACTACAGTACTAGTACTACAGGACAGTGTGAGTGTCACTACTAGAACTAAAAAAAAATCTCTAATTATTCTCTAACCTACCTAGATCTTGTAGGTAGGTTAGAGAATAATTAGAGATTTTTTTTAATACCTACTACTACTAGTACTACCTACACTTTCAAATATCAATCATTCATGTCGCAGATTCCAAGCCACTCTTAACTCTACTCTCAACTGAACTCAACTCTATTGTGACTCTTATCTCTAGATCTAGATCTTCTAATCTAATAAATCTAATCTAGAGTCGCAAGAGACTAGATCTAGTTTAGATCTCTCTATATATATAATATATATATATTATAGAATCTATATAGAATATAGATCTATATTGTATATTAATAGGCCTATATATTAACTATATATTATATATAGATCCAGTGGCGGAACTAGAAAAAAAGGGCCACCCCGCAAAGAATTTTTTTGGGCCCCATATATATATATATATATATATATATATATATATATATATATATATATATATATATATATATATATATATATATATATATATATATATATATATATATATATATATATATATATATATATATATATATGTATATATGTATATATATATATATGTATATATATATGTATATATGTATGTATATATATATATATATATATATATATATATATATATATATATATATATATATATATATATATATATATAGGAAATTACCAACACAGAATACTCATTTCGGGCTTGTTCGAAAATTTAAAAAAGGATCACTAAAATACTTAGTTTTTATTAATAAGTAATATAAGTTACAACAGGTCATTTGTGTGATTGCTATTGGTCTGTTTTGAAAATCTCTGTTATGTCTACTTAGATGCCGTCATGATTAGGTCGGTCGAAATAATATAAAGCATGAAAGCTGTGTATGTGTAATGGTTTCTCGCCTTATGTTTATTTTTATGTTTTTTTCTTGTAATATTTTTAGTTTTAAATGCGTTTCCTTTTTATGCTTTGTTATTCTTTATTATGTATTTTTTTAAAAATAATAATTAAGAGAAGTAATTGCTTTTTAATTTGTTTAGTGCAAATTTATTAAAAGGCGCTTAAGAGCACACATATTTGACTAGTTAAAAAGGGGAAATAAGTCATGGAAGTGGTTTGAACAATTGCGTATCTTTCACGCGATGGGTTTATTTTCAAAAGAATTTTGCCGACAACAGCGTGTGTTTGATTGTAGGAAAAAGAGGACTTGGGATGGTGTGTCTATAGAATAAAGAAAATCCAACCGCAGCTGCAGTATTCTTTTTACAAAACAACCATGAAGTCAAAAATGAAAGAAGATTATTTTTTTTAACTGTAAAAAAATTGATTATAGTCGGCTGCGGGCCCCTAAACGTCCCGGGCCCCCCCGCAATGCGGGGTCTGGCGGCACTGTAGTTCCGCCCCTGTATAGATCTAGAATCTAGATGATGACTGGAGTGTAAAGTTTAAGCTGTATGCCTGGCTATACTATTACTATTGATTTGCGTGACCTTTGACCTTATTGCCAGTATCACAACAAAAACATCCTATTTTTTTTTTTTTTTTTTATGGTTGTCCGATTACATGAGTCGTACACACTGGCATATATAGAATCTAAGTCGATTACTAGATCTAGACTCTAGTTTCTAGATCTTCTTGATACATTTCATAAGTATTTAGATCTGGATTTAGATATCGGCTAACCTAAACTAGATTTATTTAGGCCAGTCTAAAAGCAACACTACTTAAAACTTAACTACTAGAAATCTAATACTAAACTACTAGATCTAAATACTAAAAAATACGCTTCAACAAAGTTTATCAGATTCAGCTCTGCATCATTGCCAGGAAAGAAACATTAAGCACATAAGTTAGTGAGACTAAATTAAATATTAATAAATATAGATTCTAAGTAAATAAAGAGTAAGACCTTGACTAGTTCGGCGACTTAACTGTACATTAGAATTAGAAATACAGAAATCAAATGACACAATAAAAACAATATTCTTATTTCTAAAAAGTATCAGCACAGTCCACTATACTTTACAATAACTATTAGATCTAGATCTAGACTAGAAGGCTGCTAGTAACTAGAAAGATCCGTATTCGTGGTGCAGGATAAGGAAAGATAGTGGACTGTTAGAACCTCACCCCATGAACCTCCCTTTTACTTTTGGTTATTAAAATATTAAGGGGTGTAATAAAAGTTAGGCCTATAATAATAATAGCATAAGGCATTGTAGATAGACCTATATTATATATTTAGGCCTATTAGAGAAAGCCTATACTATACATACTGCCATTTAACCTTCCTACTTATAAATGACAGGGTGTCAATTAATTACACTTAGATGAATAGTTTATGTAGCCATAAATTCCTTCTTTCAATGCAGATAGATAACATGCTTTATCCCCTGCCCTTGTTTTTATGAAGAACCGGGGCGACCTTAGCAACTACATGAACATCGTATCCAAAAGGTGTCTGTTTAGCTTGCAAAAAGATTACAAAATGCACTTAAATCACACCCTGTCTTGTTATTTTTTATTCTAAATTAAAGGAAATGAACCTCGCCTTAACCACTTGACAGAGCAAGATGGAGGTAAAAGATAGCCACATATCCTTCTCAAGTGATTATAAAGGACTTAAGTCATTGCATGGCAGAGATTCAATGGTATGTTTAATATACTTACATTTTCAATACTACACATTAACATGTTAAATGGGTGATGGGTGTTAATTATTTAGTTGAGGTGTATGTTTCTCCTGGAACAATGTTATATTACACCGCCTTTGATTTTCTTTATTGTTATATCTGTACACATTTTTTACATTTTTGTGATTTAGAATGGTTAGAACAATAAGTTATCTTTCTTTAAACTCAATATAAGATCTCTCTGTTTCTAATGAAGATGTAACAAGAAATGTCTTTAACATGAATTGATTTCTAAACGTTACAGTTTTTAATAAAAAAAAAAGGTTGACACAAAATTGTATTAGTATTGGTTGGTATTGAGTATTTCATAGAAATTATATATATTATGGGTGGGAGAGGAGGGATATTCATCTGGGTTTGGTTGTTTAACAACAGACCTATTTTTGAGTTATATAAATGTGATGATCTCTTAACAGCAAGCAGCATTTCAGATTTAAATACTATAATGATAGATTTTTATTGTGTGTTTTCTCAAAATTTTTGTTACACTTTTTGTCCATCATTCATTGTGATGTTTCTTGGTTATTTTAAGTTAGTTTCATTGAAATCTTAAGATTTTAATGTTGTAAACTATCTAACTGATTTAATAAAAAAAAATCCAGTTACTTTGGTTCATTCATATGCATTGCATTTGCATCAATTTTATACCAGTTAGTCACACTACAATGTCTCTAATATTTCAATACAGAAAATATACAAACCATAATTTAGAATTGCTTTTGCATCTCTTTTGATGTACTAGAGTGATATGTCTTTGATATATTTACAGAGAGCAAATAAACTGCTTGATGTTGCTCTGCAGAGCTGGAAATTGGGACAGTACACGGATATCACAATATCAGTGGGTGGTCAAACTTTTAAAGCTCACCGGATAATCCTGACTTCCTTGTCAGATTTCTTTCATCCCCTAATGCAGGTAAAATAATAAGCTGTGCAGTTTCTTTAATTACTTTACAATGTGCGTGTGTGTCTGTTTAATCTTGTTTTCAAACATCATCTTTTGTTTTACACCTCTTCAATATAAAAACTATGTTTTTACTCATATAAAATGTAAATTGCACCGTATTATTTATGTCACAGATATTATATACTTTTTTATTAGATTACATATCTTACTATGATCTTTATAAAAGTGGTAGTGTATTTTTCTATTTTATATATTGCATGACCTTAAAAGTATTTTTACTTTTTTTTTAGCTGGACGATAAAGGAACAGGTGTGGTTAAGCTAGGAAATAACATTGAGCCCGCAGACTTTGCTGTTCTGTTAGAGTTTGCTTACACAGGTCAAGTCGAGATCACCACAGAAAATGTTCAGAACCTCTTGGTCTCAGCAGATTATCTTCAGGTGGATTATGTCAAGCATGAGTGTATCAAATTCATGCAACGTTATTTGGATCTTGATAACATTTTTGATGTCTTAACATTAGCAAGTAACCACTCCTTGGTTGAGTTAAAAGCCTGTGCTGTTGAGTTTTTTAAAAGGAATTTAGATAAAATTTCTAAGTGTAAGCAATTTGTTGCAGAATTCTTTTATTCTGATGATTTGGTTTTGTATGAGAATAATCTAAATTTGATCTCTACAGAGAGAGAGTGTTTGATTTTGACAGCTGTTCTCAGATATTTATCTGGTCAACCTAAAGAAAATATTACTATAATAGACAGACTTATTAAATCAGTAAGGTTGGCACAGCTTCCAATGTCACAAATAAATAATTGCCTGGACAAATGTAAAAGCCTACGGAAACACAAAGTTATCAAGAAATATGTCAAGTTACGAGAAGGTATTAAACAAGGGGAACCGGTTAAGTCAGGATCTGATATCCCAGAAGCTTGGACCAGACCTAGAAAATTAGCATGCTCTGAAATTTTTGTGGGAAACAGAAGGTATGCAGATGGTGGAGAAGTTGCTGCATGCCCTGAACCTCCAAGTTTTTTATACCAAGATCCCAACATTAGACTTAGGAAAATAGAAATATGGACAAGGCGTTGGAGCTCTAGCATTGTCATAGCCGGTTTAACATTAACCTATGATAACCCACTCTTGCCAGGGACTGTTCATGTAAGTACTTTTGGCTCAGAGGAAAGAGCTATCAAACGTTACCAAATTGAACTTGAACCTGATGAATTCATTATAAAAAGTGTTATTCGTAGTGGCTGGTTAATTGATAGCCTTAGTTTTACCACTAATAAGAGAAAGAATTTGGGCCCATTTGGTGGTAATGGAGGTAATGAATACAGTGAGTCTGCTGCCAGCGGGACATTATCTTACCTTTATGACATTTGCTGTGACACTGTAATTACAGAGGGCTCTAAAGCAATTTATAACCTAATGTTTCGCTGGATCAAATTTATGTAACATTGTTAAAGAAGTATTGAGTTAATTAAATGTTATCAGGAAAAAGATGTCAAAAAGTTTAAATCCTTGTGCAAATATATTATTAAGCAAGTTTTTATTATGTCATATTTAAAAAAAAATTATTTCCTTTCTTAAACTGTGAATTAATTCATAAAAAATCAAACCAACTAAATTAGCATAGGCCTATAAATATAAGGCTACACCTTTGATATTGTAGGCTAACAATAGTGAAATACACTTTTTTCAACGTCTGTTTTCTACCTGTTAAAACTTGTTACTTTATCATAGCAATCAATTGTATTGATGTGCAGGACTGTAAAGTAAGCTTCTTTACAAGAGTATTCTAAATATACAATACACTGGTCTAAACTCTAAGGTTTCAAAGTATATATTTAATAATGTATTTAATAATGTATGTATGTTCCAAAATTTAGGAGAATTTCCTGCAACATAATCATGCAGTTGATTTCAGCAGTGATAATAACAAGGGAATAAACATTTCATCTATATTCATTTGTTGTCACTTCAATATAATTATTATAATAGGCTTGAGCGGGCACTATGCAATAGCCTCTTTTTTTTAATCAAGTCTTACAAAAAAGCTATATAAAGCTGTTTTGCTTTGGCAGGTTGAATGTTTTGTACTGATTACTGTAGAGATCTAAATATTAAATAATGTGAACAAATTAAATATTAAATAATGTGAACAAATCGATTTTAAAAAAAAAATGTAGGATATAGGCCTAAACATTTGCACTGATACAGTGATAGTGGTAGGCCTACTATTTATGTTGGAAAATATTGTTATGCAATTCACACAATTGCCTCTTATGCTTAATTGTTTTGTATGTAGCAATAAAATAAAGATCATTCAATTATCTGCAACAATTTGATTACTTTTTCCCCCGTATATATATATATATATATATATATATATATATATATATATATATATATATATATATATATATATATATATATATATATATATATATATGATTGTGTGTGTGTAAGGCTTATTTTTTTCAGGGCCGGGGAATATATGCTCATCGGAAATTTGACATGAAGTAATATATCTAATAGTAAGCCTATTAATAAATATGTGTACATGGCAAAGCGGAAGAACGATGATCAATGTAGATAAATCTGTTTATTAATTATTATTTTTAAAAACTGAAACGAAATAAACCGGGAGTGATCTCCCCTAAACTTTCTCGAATATTCTTATATAAAACAACAGGGGATGAGAACTCGGGCTATAGACATGATTTTTAATCCATTTTAAATACTTAAAGTTTTAAAAATAGAATAAAATCTCGTAGACAAAAGATTGCACACCAAGTGAACGCCAAATAAAAAAGTGCATAATAGTGCGCAATATTATTAGTACTTTAAAAATTTACATTAGTTTTTTGAGAAATCAGAAGTAGCGTAAATTAGTACTTGCGTGCAACGGACATTACTCAAAATTTGACAGAAGGTAGAGAATTAGATCTTATACTTACATGTGAAATTTCATTTATCTATCTGAACTAGTACTCAAGTTATAGGCTTTTGAAAAATTCAAAGTAGAAAAAGTACCACTTCCGGTTATCGGAAATCGCTCAAAAGTTGATACGGATCTACGATTTTGATAAAATACTTATATATGAAATTTCATCAACCTAGCTATAACGGTACTCAAGTTATCGTGTTTACACACGGACAGACAGACAGACACACAGACATACGGACAGAATTGCAAAGCCCAGTTTTTCAGACTGGATTACGCATAAAACCTCTTAATTTTGATAAATCTGGATTGATAATTTTTGCCCGATTAAAATAAGTCCTCTATACTTCGGATGTGATGAAGGACTGAGGTGTAATACGGTAAAAAATTTTAAAATTATAAGTGATTTTTGTGCACGATTACAATACTTTCTCTATACTTCGTACATACGAGAAAGTAAAAAGCTACTACTGTGCTGGAAAAGTAGGCCTATGAAACTAAAAATAGAAAATGTGTCAACCGGAAGTTAGTATCGGCAACCTTTGCCCTACGGATATTATAGGCCGTTAGTTCTGTGTAACTAATAATAATAACACGCAGATAATACAAAATCTTTCGTTTTTCTTTCGAATAAAACACACATTATGGCAGTTTTCGAAAGCATAGGAACATGCCAGCTTGTTTTTATTGTATTATTTCTTGTTTTACCAATACTGTATCAGACTTCCAGTACATTTAAGTATCATTTTAAATTGTTTGTTTACTACTTTCTCGTGCTTTTGATTGGCTTTGCTGTCACAATTTACTCTTTACCCCGACCAAGGGATACAAGAAATCATTTGTAAGTAAAATAAAGAGAGAATGTTCAATGTTTACACCGGTGTCCGATAATGGAATCTTCTTTAAAAAAGGGGTGTTAGGTTACTGGTAGTTAATTAAATAATTTAAATACACACATGGCTGGCTAATGTCATTGTCAATGCTAACCCTGCTAACTCCAATCATGGTCCTACCATCAAACGCCTAAGTAATTTTTAACTATAAAATTAGTCGAGATTACAATACTACTACTAACAACCCAACACCCCTTTTTTTAAAAAGAAGATTCCATTATTGGACACTGGTATCTAGATCTATAGTCAATATTCAATAATCATCCAAGTTGTTTGTAAGTTAGTCTTACTGCTTACTAGATCTAGATCTCTGATCTAGATCTAATAATAACTAAACTACTAAACTAGATCTAGAATCTAGATCAAATAGAGAAGTTAGAGGAGTATCTCCATTTTAAATGTCCAACCAGTACAGTTAGTAGTTGTAGAATGTAGTGGTCCATAAATGATGTCACACTTGTAGGGGGAGGGGGGTCCGTAATTTTGTGACGGTGTGTGATGAGAGGAAGGGGTCAGGCTTTTGCATTATAAAAAAGCTGTTAGAAAACGAGTTTTAGCTGTTATTTCGCGTTTTAGAAAGCTGTTAGAAAATTTGTAATAGGAATTGATAAAAATACTCTATGATGACAGAGTTCAGACAAGATTTTGGAAAAATATCAATGTTTTAAGAAAAATTCAACTGCAATTTCGAGGGGGGTTGTAGGCTGAGGTGTGACGTCATTTGGGGGGGGGGGGGGTTCTGGCTATTTGTGATGATGTATGACTGAGGGGACGGGGGGGGGGGGGAGGTAAGAATTGTCCATAAAAGTGTGACGTCATTTATGGATGACCCCAATGTAGATGCTTCTACTTCTCTTCAAAGACTAGATTCTATGATAGATCTAGATTACTAAGATTAGTGATTAGCAGAATAGATCTAAAACTTACTGTACTTTCACTTTGCCATAGCCCAAATACTATTTAATATTAATTAATGAATCCCTAGCAGAACAGAATTTCCCCCTCTTCTCCACTGGGCATCTAATCCAACCAATGGTATAGGCCACTATAGGCTTGTTTCATTGAGATATATAATTCCAAAATAAACCTGAAGCAATAATAAAAACATTCTCATTTTATTTCAACACCGTGGGCCTACAGTGTATAGTGAAGACATAATAATCATTGAGTCACTTGTATAGATATTTTATAGTGGCTATTTATTATTTGTCATAGTTCATCTATATTTGGCCATAGTGTTACTTACCTCTAATTTACATCTAATTTAGTCAACTGATCCTTATTCTTATTTCTGTGCTATAGGCCTAATTATGCATAAGTTTAGGCTGTTTAAGTTGCCAGTTGCTGAGTAATTGGTAAATCCAGAAATTTCTCCAAATTGCATTCTGAATACATAACGTTTTCAGACTAACTTAACTTCCTTCAAACATAAATAAAATTGGTTAATCATAAGATTTAAAATAATTCTCAAACAAATAATTGTTTTTGAATTTTAAAAGAAATCTGAAATATAATTTTCCATTTGCTAGTAGGTAAATTATTTTGTTTTCCTTGCAAAAAAAAAAAAACAACTTATGTTCATATATTATGATGTTATATTATGTTTAGCATTATGTTGCTACCAAATTTCATAATACTTTTCTCACTTTTTTGTTTTAGTTTTGTGTCATGGTGCGTCAAAGCATTTCTAAGACATGTTGCTGGGATGGAGGTTGAAATACGTGGGCAAGAAATCTTGAAAAAAGATGAAACTGCTGTTATCGTTATGAATCACCAGAGCTCTCTTGACATGATTCGTGTGTAACTTTTGTTCTCTAAAAAAAATTTTTTTTTACTGACACGCAATTCTGGCTTACCCTTCTTGACAATGATTGTAAATTTTAAAAAATTGTAAATATTAGCTTTTTATTTAACTTTTTTATTTTACAACAAAAAGAAAATGTTTTTAACTTTGTGGATGATGGATTTTTATAACTTTTCAGCATTGTTTATGATTTGGCCTGAAAATTGTGTAAGTCTGGCTAAAAAGGAGCTCTTTTATGCTGGTCCATTTGGCATAGGAGCATGGATGTGTGGGACCATATACATTGATAGACTCAATCATCAAAGTGCTAGGAAAACAATGGAGGACACTGCAGATCTCATCAAACATAAAAAGGTAAATACATTTAATAGGGTAATGTACTACAGTTTCTGGTTTGGTAAGCTTGTATTAGGTAGTTAGTAGTTAAGTAATTTTGCTGGCTATTGTCAAAACTAATCTTTATCTTATAGGCCTATATATTTCTATCATTTTTATTAGTAACCTAACCTTTTTTTTAAGAATCCATAGTTAGACAGAGAAACCCAATGTGCACTGAAAGTGATTTTAAAAATACATTTCTGATAGTATAATTAAATAAATGCACTTTCATAATTTTTATCTCCCCTTTAAAATTTTATTTTTGTTTTTAGTTCTAGCTTTAAGTTGAGATTAGTGCACTAGTTTGATTTGGGAATGGGAGTTTTCTATATTTTCTTTCTAATTAGATAAATATGTATTTATATATTATGTTTTTACTTTACAAGTGTAATACAAGTACTCAAGCTGTATAAAACATGCTTTTTTTCGCAGGTATAGTTTACTTCAATTGTATTGGTTGACACATGTTTCTTTCTCCATTTTAATTTTAATAGTTAAAAGTAGCCATTTTTGCTGAAGGAACACGTAACCACAAAGGATCAATGCTGCCTTTTAAAAAGGGGGCATTTCACCTTGCTGTCGCTGGGCAGGTGAGCAAATGAAACATTTAGTTTAGCTGTCACAATTTTGTATACCTTTATACATTAAATATTAGAAACATACAGTATTATTCAATAGTTTTCTATATCCATATAAAAACTTCATGTTGTCATCACATGCTCACCATGTCCCATCTTATATTTCAGGTTCCAATTATTCCAGTTGTTTTTTCTTCCTACAACAACTTTTACAGTAAACCTGATAAAAGGTTTGATGAAGGTGCGTTATTTTATTTTTTATCATTCTTATCCACAGTGAAGTTATTGTAATGTGTATGTACTCTGGTCACCACACATTATAATTTCCTAGATATTCTATCTTTGTATGCAGTTATGTGTTGTCACTAGTTATTTTCTAAAGTAATGCTTGATAAAAATGCTTTCTTGAATTTGAACATATCTCAAATAGACATTTTTATTTGACATTGTTGTTATAGATATGATATCTCTTATTACAGCAAGTGAATAATTTTCATATTGAATGAAAAAAAAGCTGTTCTACTCATATTATCAGTGTGATATGTATTTAAATTTACCAGTTTTAAGATTTTATAACCATGGGGAGTTATACCATCACATACATTATTTTTAATAAAAAACCCACACATTTATCTATGAAAAAAAGTACCCTTTCAGACCTGATGGTATCAAAGGGCTAATGGAGAAAAGTTCTTGAGTTTTTTCTTTTTTACCTAAGCCTATGAAAGAAGAATGAAGTGAATAGCCCAAGCAACTAGGTGGACTCAGGGATCAAGGGCATGCTTCTAACTTATGAATGGAAACTAAATATTAGAATTTTCAGTTAAAATGTAAACTCTTACCCCTTCCTGGTAACTATTTCTGGTAATTAATTTATAGGCTTATTATTGGACAGGTCGTGTGATTCTTGAAGTTCTGCCACCCATCTCCACTGTTGGACTCACAACAGATGACGTGACGTCTCTTACAGAGCTAACCAGAGAGAAAATGCTGGAGTGTTTTGATCGGATTAGTGAAGAAGCCAAGACATTTTAAAGCCCAGTGAAATCCATTCTACATCAGGCTGTTTGTGTGGGTGTACAAGGTGCTAGAGCATTGTCAACAAAGGTGGAATTTTTTTTTTTTGGATCTGATTGTTTGAATGCTTGTGCAAGAACTCTATAACTGACTCTGCGAGTCTAGGGAGTGACAAGAAATAATTTAGCTGGTTAAAATGATGGTTGGGGCATGACAGATTACAGTGAATATAAGCTGGTGTTTAAATAGAGTAATGAATACCCCAATACAAAATTTACATCAATGTAGCTGCTATAGCCCTCTCTTTTTGTTTCTAGTCCAAAGTCCGTATAAATGCTTATCTATAGCGTCAGTTCATCACTGGTTGTTACTAAATCAAATAAGGGGTAACTTCTTTATCGTAAGGTTACAAAACTTGTGTTGCAAACAAAAATGTATCATACCTCACATTTTACAGTGGGTCAACTTACACTTAGAACTTACATAACTAACTGTAAATGCTGTCAACTGGGTTTCTCAGTGTAGTATTTTTTAATGCTTTCTATAGTGTAAATTCTTTAATTGATAGAAACAGCTTTGAAAAGGTATATCTATATCTCAACTGATAGAAACAGTTTTGAAAAGTTATATCTCATGGGTAACAGGAGTACATTTTTTGAATGAAAGGGTATTTTAAATCAGATATGAATGGTGGCTTTAACTTTTCGTTGTAGAAAATCAATGCTTTAATATGTACTTTGTTCTATTTTTAGAACCTATTTATTGGCTAGTTGTTTTTTTTTTAAACTAATCTTGTCAAAATTAAGTTGTTTTAAAATCAGTTATGTCAAGCTATTAATTGACAAGCTATTAGTTCTTATTGTTTTAATTTAAAATATTTTTGTATGACCAATTAATTTGTGTACATTCTGAAAGTTATTAGTGGCATTTTAAAGCCATTGTAATTTACTAAATTTCTGTACAATGTTTTAATAATAATTATTATTTATTGGTGGTGCTTTGAATAAATTGTAACAACATGCATTTTGCTTAGAATGTTTTAATTCCTTGAAAATTTACCAAATTACAAGTATTGTGTTACTTTTATTTCAGAAAATAGTTTTGAGGCATTTAAACTATGTCCTGTTCATGTTGATGTAGTTTTTTACCAAAATGTTATCGCATGTTTAAAGAAGTTTTTTTTTTCTGACACTTTTTTTCACCAATATTTTGAATTTTAAGTTAAATTAATCATATCTTTTTTTTAATACTTCTAAAAACCTAGTGTTCAATAAGTACAAAGAATTATTTGTATGTACTGTAGATTAATCTGTCACACCTGCTTTCATCACTAATCTATATTTAGAACAAAAGAAAAAGTTTCTTTTCTGATAAATGTTAATGAAATGATTAATATATATTTCTTAACATTAGCTTACAAATTTGAAAAAGCTTTAAAAAAGTTTAATTTTTTTTCTGTGATAAAATCCACAAGTTCTATGAGTAAAGAAATGGTTGAGGTAAATAGGTCATGCTTTAAACTGGGTAAGTCTTTGTATACTTTTATTAGTCCTGTGATACAACTCTTGTAAAAGCTACATTTTGGTAATAAGAAGAAACACTTATTGTTTGAATGCTAGACTTGTTAGCATTAATGTTAAATGCAGATCAACTATTGGCCAGAACGGTTGTGCTTTTCATTGTATCATATTTTTGTTTCTTAAGCCTCTGAGTTTTTACATTCTTTAAGCAGATTTTAACATTACCCAAAGGGTAAACACAATCTTCTTCACTTTCAACCATTAATTCATTTTTTTCTATTTACATTTTAAAATTTCTCAATTTAAAATAGAAAGCACTTTTTTTCTTCTATTAAAAAGATAAACAGAAAAAAACTAAAAAAATTTTTTGGGTCTATCTTTGACTGTCTTGGACCTTTGAAACTTATAATGTCACTACAGTTTGTATTGAGCTGAATTACAGTTTTCTTCCAAATACTTCCATTTGTCTTCTCTGCTTTTTCAATTAACTCCCTTGCCATTAAAGATGCTAACATTTTGCAATACAGGCACAAATATTTCACACACAGGAAGTGGTTAAAATATAAAATTTTTGATAAATTATGCACATAGAATGTTAACATTTTACTAAAATACATTTACAATTTTAAAAAATAACAGCGCAACCTTTTTAAAATGTTAACATTCTACAGCATCTTATTTTAAACAATACATGTTTTCAGAAAATATATACAGTTTACAAACATGACATATATTAACCTTTAACAATGCAACAGTTTGACAAACAAAATTTTTTATCAACAAAATCAAATTCTTGCCATGCAGTTGTTCATGATTTTATTCACATTACTTGTAATATAGCTTTGACGTTATTTATGTTTAGAATATTGCAATCGTTATTTTTTATAACGCTTTTTCTTGCTGACTGCAAGTTTTAAATTTGTATTGATTACACTCAGTATTCCAATCAAACAGTTGTCTTTGATCTGTTGAATTTATCACAGGACTTGTTCTCTAATGTAATGTTATTAACGACACCAATATGCCAAGTGTCTTTTGCTATTTCAGTCTTTGGAAGTACACAAAGCTTGTTATTTAGTTCAGATTGTAAACAGAGATGTAACTTTTCCATTTTCTAAACCAATCTTATTTTGCCATCCGAGAAAAAATTTCTATTGAAGTTTTTTATGGTGAAATTGTTAAAAAAAACTTATATTTAAATTCATGATTTACATTAATATTGTCTTGAATACCCACCTAGAAAATTTGAAAATGCAATTGATTTTGTTGTCAGAAACATGGCTATGCATTCTGTTAGTTTTATGCAAAAAAAATGTCCATTCTTAGATGGTCAGTTACATCTTTGTGTTTACTTAAAACAAATGTGTTTAAAACAAATTAACTTGAAAATGTACAAAAATAAGATATAGAAAGTAATAATTCTGCAAGTGTTTAAGTTGAAGTTATTAAAATAGTTGTAATTCAAAATCCTTTGTTAGTTAAAATTACAAGTTTATTTTATCTGAATTTATTAAATTTAAAAGATTTTAAACTAAAAGCTTTCAAAGAATAAGTATTCCTTTAGGATTTAACTTTTTAGTATGTAATTTTGTTATAGTACCATGAATGAAGATTGAAAAAACAAAAATATTTTTATATAAATACTTTGTCCTATACTGTATTATATCATGGAAGTATTGGAAACAAAAATAACATTCTGCCTGATTTTGTTATCTATATTTTATGTAGGCCTACAGAATGAGGTCAATATTTTAATCAGTTCTATTATGTGAGTTTTTATGCTGGTACAAAATATAACAAGGGATATAAATTTGGTTAGTTTTGTAGTGCCAAAGTGTATCTGCATTTATTATTTTGGTTTCTTTTCGATATGAATTTGCTTGGTTATACTGTTGTACTAGGGATTGTCACAAATATTTTTCTCCCTTTGAGTAACAACACAGCTATCAGGGGCAAGTCCAATGTTAAAATAAAAAACAATATTCAATGGTTGTCCAAGTTTTTATTTACATTTAACTATTTTGAAATTAGTACAGATGGTTCCTATAGAGAGTTGGGTTAGAACAGAGTGAGAAAATTTGTTTGTACGGAAATGTGTTTGTGATAATGTGATAGAGAGTTTAAGAGTAAGTTGAAACTTTGAGGGCATTCCCTTGTCTTGTGGTGTGAGATTTTTAAAATATCCCCCTCCCTCAAGGTATTTATCCTTGGCCTGGAAATCTAAAGTGCAAAGTTCACAAACTTTACCAAACAGAAAGAGATACTAAAGACTTAATCTTATAGTGCAAGGTGAACAAGTTCTGGTTGTGTGATACTTGACAGTACAAAGTGCAGGATAAAGTTTGATTAACATGCATTTTTATCTGTTTATAACTGAAAGTGCATGTTAGCAAAAAAAAAAATTAATAAACACTCAATGTTTACCAAGCTCAGTATATATTTTTTTAAAAAGAAATTTCTGTTTTTAAAAAAAGTATCTTAAATGTGTGTGTAAAGTCCTTTACGGACATGAGCTAAAACAACCCTTAACCTATCGCAGAGGCATAGCGAGGTGGGGGGGGGGGGGGGGTGGGCAGGGGTGCGGACCGCACAGGGTGACACCATTTAGGGGGGTGACACCAAAGCAAAAAATAGCAAAATATATTGAGAAAAACTTGAGGGGGGGGTGCAAATCGAATGTTTGAGAGGGGGGGGGGGGGTGGGGGGGACACCAAAGCAAAAAATAGCAAAATATATTGAGAAAAACTTGAGGGGGGGATGCAAATCAAAAGTTTGAGGGGGGGGGGGTGCAAATCGAAAGTTTGAGGGGGGGGGGGGGGTGACACCATTAAGTGCCGCACCGGGTGTCACCCGACCTCGCTACGCCACTGACCTATCGAAGTGTTGATCAACCTTCATGCTTAATGACAATCTATGCCTGGCTAGTACTGGCTATCTATTAATGTAATATAGAACGTACCAGGAGTTTACAGTCATTTTAGAGGATACACACCATCAAATACATGCTTGGCATACCCAGACAGTTGTATTTTAGTAAAGACAGCGGATCCCTCCTTGTACTCAATGATAAAATCCACAGTTAATTTTCCTCCTCTAGTAGATATACACTGACTCACAGCCTTTCCATTCAGAGATTTCAAATCTGATGGAACAGCCATTGCTTCCTCATGGTTCTTCTGATTATAGTTTAATTTTCTTACAAAGTCAGAGATAGCTACAGCTACTGCTCCAGTTCCACATGCTAACGTTTCATCTTCCACTCCTCTTTCATAAGTCCTGACCTGCAGGATTTTATCTTTTTCAACAGTTTTATTATCTATTTTCATAGATACAAAATTTATATTACTTCCCTTTTCACCGTAGAGCCCATACCTCAGTTCTTTCCCTTCGGTGAGCACATCTATGACATCAACATCACGTGACACAAACCTCACGTGATGTGGAGACCCGGTGTCTAAAAATAGATCGCCGTTTGGGTATATTTTTATATTTGTTAACAGAACGTCTTGGAAGTTAACGAAATAAATAAAATTCTCATCGCCATTTTCAGTAATATCTGAACCTAAAACTCCGCCCTCGTGGACTCCATCCGATGCCTCGAATTTATAAACCGGTAACTTATTTGCCTCGTTTTGAGAGCGTGGAGCCGAACCATCAATGCCAAGGCTCCACGCAAAAGCCACCGCACACCGGCAACCGTTGCCGCATAAGCTTCCCGCCCTGCCGTCCGCGTTAAAGTACAGAAGTGAAAAGTGGGATGATTTGCTTGAACGAATTTCCAAAATGCCGTCTGCGCCGATCCCAAACCGCCTGTCGCACATCCGCTGTCTCATCTCATTCGTTAAATCATAGCTACCGTCTCTGTTGTCTAGGGCGATAAAGTCATTCCCAAGCCCTTGGTACTTTGAAAATTGTATTGAAGCCATTCTCGAACTTTACCTGTGAACTAAAATATTCGTTACATCAGACACAATGACGTCATTCAATTACATTAGCGCCAATCAGACTCGTCTAGAAGTTTTGGCCAGATATTTTAATCCTAATTATTTTGACGGTATCTTTTTGTTAAGACGTTTTTGGATTCTATTTTTAATGACAGCGACCATTGTTTCTTTAAAGCATCTCTCCGCAAATGCCCCTCCCCCCTCCAAAGAAAAATGTCTAAAAGAAACAGTGACAGTGACTCTATGACTTTGACATACCCGGTCTTCACTGTGATCAACTTTAAAGTTAAAAAAAAAAAAAAAAAACTCTGGCCTAAATTTTACCCATACACGTTGAAGTTGCTACATTACTTTATAAGGTTTTTTTCAGCAACGTTTCTTTCAAGCACTCCTCGGGGTACCCCCGACTACCCCCCCCCCCCAATTTTATCTACCCCCACCCTCAATTTTATCTCCCCCCTCCCCCCCCCCTCATACACTCCAACAAAGACGGGAAATCATGGTTAAATTCTGATTTCATAAGTACACGTTTTTGTAAGATTTAAATCATTTCCCTCAAAATACCCATGATCTTTAGAATTTCTCTTCTAAGCTTTTAAATTGTAAATACGTGAACTCTTCATTTACCATTAAAATATAACGTACACGTTTTACAACATTGCACAGCTAAATATATTTATTAAGTAGACTAATTAGAGGTATAGTAATAATGAAATAATTTAAACTATTCTAAATTAGGGAACTCTAGTAACCGAAATATTTACCGTGATTTTTTCGATTTCGCATACGGGAATAGACTTGAAGTAGCGTTTATAAACAATGGCTGTTGTATGAATATACCTTAACCCTTGAAAAAAAATAGGCAGATATAGAGAACAGCATGACTAAGTAAATCTTCGTAGGCTTTTCATTACACTCGCGTGTGTACCAGGTCAGCCGTGTTGTAGGGCATAGTGTTAAAGCCGATGATTCTGGACCAATGCGTTTATTTTTAGCGTAAAAAAATACTTGTTTTTGTCTATTCTATATTTAATTCGGTACATATTCAAAATCTAGGTCTATATATAATTCATTGTGTTCATATGTCCTGTTTTTATTTTTTTAAACCCCACAACAAACGTATGTTTTGTAAGGGTCTTGTATTAAAGCCCTATCCTGATTGATTTATTTTAAATATGTAGGCCTATATATCTTATAAAAAACAAAAATAAAACTAAAGATAGCGGACTTTGTGACTTAAGATTTGATATCAATGTCAAATGTCAAGGTTTGATATCAATGTCAAACATGAATTGTATGTCAGGTCTTATGCACCTACCACATAAAGATTACATTATTTTCCAAGGAATCTGGGTAGATAATTCTACATAACAGGAATTCTTTCTGACGAAACCCATTCAAGGTATCAAATAAGTTAGTAGTGTTAAAGTTCAATAACTAGGCCCACTTCCATAGATTTTCCTAAAAAAAAATAGCCTACTCGTCTGTTCTAGGTGTGTAAATCTTGACAGACGTCATACATACTTTGCCGATAAGTCCTGATAAAAGTGAAAGTGCTGACCTGCTTTTATCGCTGACCCAAAAACGGTATAAGTGGGTTCGGTATATGTAACAAAAAGGATGGGAGAGGTGTAGGCTACATGACAGACACGAGCGGATCAATGAAGGGTTTGTGGGGAGCTTAGTCACCCCATCGCACATTTACACACATTTACACATACACAACACACACATAACACACACATGTATATATATATATATATATATATATATATATATATATATATATATATATATATATATATATATATATATATATATATATATATAGTGGCGTAGCGAGGGGGGGAGCGGGGGGGGGATGCGGACCACACCGGGTGAAACAATTTGTGGGGGGGTTGTGACACCAAGACTAAAAATAGCAAAATATATAGAGAAAAATGATAATTCCAGTTAATTAAGTGATTAATTCGAGTGTTAAAAAGTTTTTCAAGAGCAAATTTGACAAACCCCGACAAGGGTGGAAGGGAGGCGGGGGAGGGGTGCAAATCGAAAGTTTGAGAGTGGGGGTGCAAATCGAAAATTGAAAGTTTGTCCCCGGGCGCCGGGAAGGGACGCTACGCCTCTGGGGGTGACACCATTAAGTGCCGCACCGGGTGACACCCGACCTCGCTACACCATGGTATATATATATATATATATATATATATATATATATATATATATATATATATATATAACTTTACCCCCACCCTGCTCGAATAATATGCTGGAACCACCAATGAATTGGGGGGGGGGGGGAGGATTCCCGTAAAAAAATGAAATCATTACGGAGGATTTGAACTGTTTGATCACATGACTAGAGCTGACATCACGTGAGCAGTCTGACGGCGAAAGAACAGTTCCCCTTCTAGCCTCTGTGTGATCCGCAACAAAGGATCATTTATACTGCAGATCATACGTTGTCTGTCTTTTATTTCTTCTTTACTGGTGTCAAATATCTAACAGAATAAATAAACGGGTGTAGATGGGCGGGGCTGCCTTTGATTCAGTATTAAAAAGATGGAGCAGCCTCTTGTTTTCACGGGTCAATCAAAATAGCAATAATTCTCGTCAGCAGGGGTGTGTTGTAAACCTGATTATACTTTATTGTTTAAATACATTTTAGTGTGATCTTGTCATGCAAACATTAACTACAATTTTTTTTTTGTTTCCTCAATAATTACCTTCTCCAGACATACGTTTAAGAGAAAGCTTCTTTTGGGAAAAGTCTTTAGTGATGTTCTCCACCGTCTCCCTCACCTGATAAAAATGAAAAAAAAAAGAAATATAAATGAAAAATAATTAACTACATTAACCATTATCTGCACCCCCCCCCCCCCTTTCCCGAAAGTTTCAAGTTTTATTCCGGAGAGAAAATTATGAAAGAAACCTTCGTCTTCATTGATATGTCTTTATTTTTTAGAATCTGTGTTGTGAAACGTCTTTAACTAAACGTCAGTGCTCTTACGCTAAGTTACAAAATATAATTGGTTACAATTTAACGACCCGCTCGATACAGCGCTGGCGGCCAACGATTGTTTCCCTTTGCTGGCAGTCAACGATTATTTCCCTTGGCTGCCCCTCTCATGAAATCACAATTTAATATCAATTTGATGGGCACTTGCACAACCGAACGGAAGTTTTATCACGGAAAAAATCTAGTCCTTAAACAAGGATTAGATAAACTTTAAAATATTTTTTAAAAATTAAATTTAACAGGTACGTTTATTTAAGACTAACTGTATTTGAGTCATGGGATTGACAGGAGTTTGTTTTGTTAAAAAATGTGGTTATTTGTTTTTGGTGGCAAGATCCCGTTTGGATTTGTGGTAACTAGTATCACGGTGGAAACTGGCTTTGGCCACGGTAGATAGGTGGATTCGTCTAGGACTCTTGGATGGGTCTTTGGCGACGGTGGATTCTTTTCGTCTTCTTCTTTTTCTTCTTCTTCTTCTTCTTCTTCATCTTCTACGTTCTTAATTTTAGTGTTGAAGGAATCCCCTCCAACACAATTAAGTATACGTGTCAACTGGTTATGCGCCGTTGAGAACGTTGACTCCGATTTCAGCCTGCTTTTCTTATTGGATTTGCTTCGATAGCCTTTGTCCAACCAAGAACAAACTACAAGGCAGCAGTTGTTTGATTTTGGAGTTGTCTCTCCTAGAAGAGTGGCTGTCCCCAGCTAACGAGCCTCATCTGCCCGAGACGATGGATTCGTCTTGGTCAAGGTGAATCGGTCTTTCGTGACAGTGGATCGTGGAAGTGATGGAGTGGGTTTGTGTATGCGGGGGTTGATGGTGAGGGAGAGGGACGTTGACACAGGGAGGGAGGAGCCGAACGGTAAACGGGAAACGGTGTTTTTTATGTATCTGATCGACCCATCTAACAAGAAAATCACGTACGTCGATCTGGCTATGGTCTAGTCTAGATTTTAAAAAAAAGACGACGTTTTAACCACTGGTCTTCGGCAAAATTAACTATTCACATCTTATAAAGAGTTTTAAAATTGTGTGCGCCACTCCCCACCCGGGCCCACCCTTTCACACATCAACACTCCCATACGCTTCATAAATTCTGTGATTTGAAAAAACCTTCCGCGACGTATTCAAACCGACCAGACTGTTCAAAACAATAAACATGGCTACATATGACGCCTTAGTTTAGCGCATCGTAAAAAGATAACGAGATTTGTTTCGTTTGTTTTCTGCCCAGTTTGGCTTGGAAGAATAAAAAACAGGAACATGAAGGACCATAATCGTAAATCCTGGCAATAATCGCAAAGAAAACAGAGAAAATGAGAGACTCAAAGGTGATGATTTTTAACAAGAGATATAACCGTATACACAAACTAAAAACCTTAATTAGAGATCAAGGGCAATAATCGTAAATTATAATTATTCATTTCTAAGTGTTATAGGTCTGCTTTTCCAGGTAATATTTTTTATTGGACCGTATCTTCACTATGACACCTACAGAGTTACATCCTGCATCAACACTCTTTTAAACAAATCAATACCTTAAGTATGAGTTCAAACCAGGTGGAAAATATTTACATGAACGTCAGAGATAAATATTTCTGTAAATCGCTAGAGTGGATTGGGTTGCGTGTCAATGGTAGTGGTTTAGAAGAGAAATAGTTTTGAAACCCCGGGATAGTGACCTTGCGTTATTATATTTTTTCCACTTAGCCGAGGTTTAGTGTAGATGATGTAGAAGCTGAGTGAACAATAGCTAGAAATAATTTTTGCAGACAAAAGTCTCTTTCATGCATCTCTTCATGTGAGGGGGGGGGGGGGGGCTGTTTATCGCCCCCTTCCCGAAAATAAAAAAGCTAGAAGAATATAATTTATTTAGAACAACTATAATTTAACCAGTGTCTCGCACCCTCTCCCCCCCCCCCCCCCCCCCGCCGAAAATTAAACTCCGCCCCTCTCCAAATGTTTTATGGGCCACTCTCAAGGAGATTAATGTCTGAAAGAACCACTGTTTGCAGATAAGTAGAAGGAACCATATATATATATATATATATATATATATATATATATATATATATATATATATATATATATATATATATATATATATATATATATATATATATATATATATATATATATAAGTATTAACAAAACTTATAATGGCGAGCATTTCAAAATACTAAAAATAGGTCAAACAACAGGCTTTTGTATATTATGCGTTAATGGGAGAAAATGAAATCGTTTTCTTTCAATAAAACAATGCATCACAGTTTAAATAACTGTAAAAATAAATACAAACTCGCGGATGGCTATTCTGTGTGTTAAAAAAATCGCTAAATATAAATAGCCATATACGCCTAATTATCTTCTTCTACTCTTTATAAATAAACCCGTACACAGACGGGCGGTTTGTGACTCGCTACATCACGTGACGCGTGGTTTGTCACGTGGTCTTTGACATACGGTTGGCGATGCGTGGGCTGTGACGCATGCTTATATCACTATTCTCATCTTTTGCGCTCAAAGTTTAAAACTGCTCCACACTTAATTTAATAAACTTCTTCTGTTGACATCACCACAACCCCATGTATCGGAAATGCAAGTCAACATCTTACGATTTCCGCCCACTTGGACCAAGTCTGCTAGAGTCACTTCACAAGGTGGGCGAATCGATCCATGAAAAACAAGTCGTCTATCTCACTGATCGTTTCAAACTGTCATCAAAGTTTTATGCATGTTTGCTCACGCTGTCTTTGACGGCTCAGACCGGCAGACCGGTCTCCTGCCGGCTGATGCACACGTCTTTAGATCCTCCTGTTTGATCTCACCGTGACCCAGTTATACGTATGATGGACGCTGGAGAAAAATAGATTTTCGTATTGAGTAACATTTTTTTTTTACAAAAAGTAAAAATACTTCACTTTTTTTCTTACGGGTTACCAGACAACCCCTGTTCGGTCATTGTAAATACAATATTGCATACCAATGACTATTTTTATTCTGACAGCTACATTTTTGATTGTTATCAATCCCCATTACTCCACTAGTCACAGCAGTACCGAATTCTCTCCCCTGGATAATTATCTATATATATAATTCTCTTCTGGGAGACGCTAGAAAACAAGCTGTAAACGCGCTCCCTACCATCCCCACCCCTGCATGATCTTAGTGAGCTGTGGTTCACGCTATGTTTACCTTCGTGGAGTCGGGTTTAGTGACGGCTATTAGGGGCAGATAATTTAGTTTGAAACGATTTTAAACGTTGGGGGGGGGGGGGGGGGGAGGGAAGGAAGGGGGGGGGGGGGTGTTATGGTCCTTAACGAGCTACTTATAGTGTTTTAAAGAAATATTTTCAGTGTCAGCGTTGGTACTGTCGAATTCACAAATTATGAATTTCTGAAAAGTAGAAAAAACAACAACTAAATAGCGGCGTATGTTATGCCGCGGGCCGGCTCGTCATTCTTAATAGTATAGTGTTAGCCTATCGTAGTGTAGTTCCCGCCGTCATGCACCGTCTGCTGTTTTTGTAACATTACTTTTTAGTGTCTGTCTTGTGATGTTAAATAAAATGTCCAAAAACTCAGAACTTCGTTTCGAAGAAATTTAGGTTTTAAAGAAAATACAGACCAATTAATCTTAGAATTCAAGCTACCAAACAATTGTAAAAATGACATTTTGTTTGAATGTTGAAAAAAAAAAAATCCGAAACGAAATAACTCAATGAATCACTCAGACAGCGCCAACTAAAATCAGACGGTTAGAATCACGCAAACAATTGGGATGTCTGCTTTTAAACATTCCGAAAAGAAAAGTAGAAATAAAAAAAATTCGAGATATCGAGATAATTTTGTGATGTTCCTACCCCAACCAAATGCTTTAACCATGACATTATCCCATGCCCCAATTCTTATCTAAGCTGTAACTTTCAAAACAGGGGGGACGAACTAAATTTTCCGGGGGGAGAGGGGGTGGGGAAGGGAGGACACAGGTAAAAGTATATATTTTCTATATAAATTCTATTTTGTTGCCCCCTCCCCCCGCCCGAAAAGATGCATGAAAGAGACACCTTAGAGTAACGACATTTATGGAAGGGAAAGAATATTTTTTTGCGAAACAAATATAAGTTACAAGTTAAAAATTATTTAGTATACTGTAAAAAACAAGTTTAAGTAAATTATTTTGAAGCATTTTCGGTATAAGATTTTATAACAAATAATATACCATCTGTCTTTTTAGAAGAGCCCTAAACCCGTAGGTTGCTGACCTGTGGCACAAAATCACTGTAAATTTGTCGTCCATCCTCTTTTTTTTTTATTATTAACACGTTTTTATTAACTCAGCTTCGCGTGTGTTTGTTGTTAAAATTGACATCGAAAATTAGCCCACTTCTGATTGCTCTATAGACCTGAAATTTGGCATGCATGCTACTTTCGCCTAACAATTTCAGATGCAATCATAAAAACTAGCAATTAGAGACCGTAATTAGCTTAATTTAATTACGCCCCAAGGACCATAAAATTGAGGACATGATTTCTAAAGATACCGACAAGACTGGAGGCTTATCGACACAGTTACTTCGGCCCCAATCGATGTGAGCGCGCTGGCCGTGATCGTATAGTAGTTAGTACTTCTCGTTGTGGCCGCGACAACCCAGGTTCGAATCCTGGTCGCTCAAGATTTTTTTAGTCCGTGTATTTATAAACACTTAGTCAATTCATACTTAATCAAGTCATTAGATAAAGTAGAAAATAAACTATATAAAAAACTTTTTTAAAAACCACGTTTTTCATGTGTAGCAACGGACTAAAAAGGAGAAAATAAAATACTTAAAAAAAACTTTTTAAAAAACCACGTTTTTCTTGTGGACTAAAAAGTAGAAAATAAAATACTTAAAAAAAACTTTTTAAAAAACCACGTTTTTCTTGTGGACTAAAAAGTAGAAAATAACTATTTACATACATTTGATGACAAAAAACGTGGGTACGTTCACCATCAAATTTCCCGACCCATCTGCCCGACCCACGTTTTTTGTCATCAAATGTATGTAAATAGTTATTTTCTACTTTTTAGTCCACAAGAAAAACGTGTTTTTTTAAAAAGTTTTTTTTTAAGTATTTTATGTTCCCTTCACTCATCTCCCCATCCCTTAATAGACAGGCAGACGTATAATTTGGGGACGCGTCGTTAGTTTTCAATATTTTTAGGCTACTATTATAGCTGACTTGATTTTTTACTATTTTAAAATTTAAGTCCACGCCCCCACATTGATTCCGCTCCACATCGTTCAATAACTGATGCCCAAAATAATCGGGGCTGACTTTGTTTTTTCTTTTTAATGTTTGATAATCTGGAGCACACAAACAGGGATAATCTGGAGCACAGAAACAGAGATAATCTCGCGCCCTAGGCACCCACATACTGTTAACCTGGAACCTTAAGCTGTCCACGACTTAACATATATACTAGTACTGCCCACTACACGACACGACACATGGATACTTACTATCCACTACACGACACAAATACCCTTATTATCAACTACATAAATACCCTTACTGTCTACCACACGACACAAATACCCCGACTGTCCACTACACGACACAAATACCCCGACTGTCCACTACACGACACAAATACCCCTACTGTCCACTACACGACACAAATACCCCGACTGTCCACTACACGACACAAATACCCCTACTTTCTACTACACGACACAAATACCCCTACTTTCCACTACACGACACAAATACCCCGACTGTCCACTACACGACACAAATACTCCTACTTTCTACTACACGACACAAATACCCCGACTGTCCACTACACGACACAAATACCCCTACTTTCTACTACACGACACAAATAACCCTACTTTCTACTACACGACACAAATACCCCAACTGTCCACTACACGACACAAATACCCCTATTGTCCACTACACGACACAAATACCCATACTGTCCACTACACGACACAAATACCCATACTTTCCACTACACGACACAAATACCCCTACTGTCCACTACACGACACAAATACCTCTGCTGTCCACTACACGACGCAAATACCCTTACTGTCCACTACACGACACAAATACCCCTACTGTCCACTACACGACACAAATACCCATACTTTCCACTACACGACACAAATACCTCTGCTGTCCACTACACGACGCAAATACCCTTACTGTCCACTACACGACACAAATACCCCTACTGTCCACTACACGACACAAATACCCATACTTTCCACTACACGACACAAATACCCCGACTGTCCACTACACGACACAAATACCCCGACTGTCCACTACACGACACAAATACCCCTACTTTCTACTACACGACACAAATACCCATACGTTCCACTACACGACACAAATACCCATACTTTCCACTACACGACAAAAACACCCCTACCTCCAACGACACAAGATGTACCCGCCTACACGACTCAAATACCCCGACGAAAACAATCGAGCTTTAAAGTACGTCATCTTCCCTGTGGTACCATGGGATGTGGTGTGGACCAATCTCCCAGAATCCCATCTCAATATAAATTACTTTATTTCATTTTGTATTGCCAGACTTCGTGAAGGTTTTCTGTTCCATAGAATTTCAAAATATAATTTAAAAAAAAAAAAAAATTTGTAGAATTAAAAAGCAATTTTCTAATGTTGGAGCAAATTATTTATTTTTTTAAATTTCAGTTTTATTTTTTTTTAAATATTAGTTATATTCATCCGTTTGAATTGTCTTTCTAACATTACACTGGCTAGAAAATCTGGCCACATCAAGAAAGCTCCGGTATAATATTCCTAATAAATCAAAGTTTTTAACGGAAGTTTGGTCAATAGAGATGCCGGTTGGGATGTTTATAGCCGGTATCGGGAACAAAGAAAGCGGCCTATTGTTTGAATGGAACCTGACGCGGCGGGAATAACGTAAAACAATCTCATTTTCAGCGAAATGATTTTCAACGAATTAGTGAATTAAAGGCTTTATCTTCGTCAACAGAAAATTTCAACCGGTTCAGAAAAGGATTGTGAATGAAAATATATCTAATCTATATATATTTTTAAATAGTTTATTGCCAAATAAAATTTTGCAATCCACAAACCATATACGGGTAATGTGGGCAAATTACAACACACAGTTTTGAACTAGCGAGTGAGTGTGTGTTGGTGGGGGGGGGGTAGTTTTTAAGTTGTTCCTTGTTTCCTGACATCAGTTATATTGTTCCTTGTTTCCTTACATCAAACAGTTATATTGTTCCTTGTTTTCTGACATCAAACAGTTATATTGTTCATTGTTTTCTGACATCATCAAACAGTTATATTGTTCCTTGTTTCTTGACATCAAACAGTTATATTGTTCCTTGTTTCCTGGCATCAGTTATATTGTTCCTTGTTTCCTTACATCAAACAGTTATATTGTTCCTTGTTTCCTGACATCAAACAGTTATATTGTTCCTTGTTTCCTGACATCAAGCAGTTATATTGTTCCTTGTTCCCTGACATCAACCAGTTATATTGTTCCCTGACATCAAACAGTTGTATTGTTCCTTGTTTCCTGACATCAGTTATATTGTTCCTTGTTTCCTGACATCAAGCAGTTATATTGTTCCTTGTTCCCTGACATCAACCAGTTATATTGTTCCCTGACATCAAACAGTTGTATTGTTCCTTGTTTCCTGACATCAAACAGTTATATTGTTCCTTGTTTCCTGACATCAGTTATATTGTTCCCTGACATCAAACAGTTATATTGTTCCTTGTTTCCTGGCATCAGTTATATTGTTCCTTGTTTCCTGACATCAAAAAGTTATATTGTTCCTTGTTTCCTGACAACAGTTATATTGTTCCTTGTTTCCTGTCATCAAACAGTTATATTGTTCCTTGTTTCCGTTCACGATTGCTCTTGTTTCTTAAGGTAATTCTTGTTTCCAAATCTGTTGGCGGAGTCAAGTTCCCTGTTCCCCACATCTAAATATATTATCCATGAGCCCGACTCTATATGTATGTTTCCTGTTCTCAAAATCTAATTCTATTTTCTATGTTCCTTGTTCCCAACATATAAAATATGTTCTATTTAATAAACATTTAACATTAAACTTATCTTCTTCAAACACATGAAAAGAAAAACAACGTTTCTTAAAACTAAAACCCAAAATTAATCAACCATTTTTTATACTTAAAAATTCATTAATTAAGCCAAGAGAGATCTAGATTGGTTCACCTTTTTTTTTAAAAAAAAAACACATGCGTTAGCTCTTATTGTAATTGGAAAATATGCACCTATTTACGTTATGACAATTTGTTTTTTGGATTAGTAAATACTAGAATACCCGTCATCCGTTGGATAACTGTGGGTTTCGGGGGACATCCATCAAAAAACATCACGTCTGTCACTCAGAGGCATAGCGACCCTTCCCGGCGCCCGGGGACAAACTTTTCGATTTTAACCCCCCCCCCCCCAAGATTTCGATTTTCAACCCCCCCCCCTTCAAATTTTTGATGTGCACCCCCCCCCCCCCACTCAAACTTTCGATTTGAACCCCCCTCAACCTTTCAATTTATTTTTCCAAACCATTTTGGCGCCCCAACATATGTCCCCCCGCCCCCCCCCTCCACCTCCCCCCCGCCTCCCCTTCCCCCCCCGCCTCCCCCCCCCCCCGCCTCCCCTCCCGCCCCCGCCTCCCCTCCCGCCCCCCCCCCCCCTCCTCGCTACGCTACTGCAGTGTCACTTATCGTCACAAAAACAGACCCCACATTCAAAAATATGTTTCTTATCTTTTAAAAACACCGAAAACACCGATTTCGGACTATCCCTTCATATACTGACGTCACATGTGACCTACTCAACTCTACTTCACCTGCCCAGTGTCCCGCCAAGTCTCAGACAACATGTTTTTATCGTTTAAAAAACTATTCCAGCCGAGCATGTCTCTGACCACACTATCCTTTCATATGCTTAGGACAAAGAAACAGATGAACTCTACTTCACCTGCCCTGTATCCTGCCAAGTTCAGATAGGCAACTTTATCATTCACATCTAAAAAAAAAAAAAATTGAAAAAAAATATCATTGACATATTGGTCTAGAACCTGTACCACCCACATGAGAGCGGACTACGCTACCAACTTAGCTATTTACTCGTGACGTCACAAATGAATTTTTATACTATACTTTTGAGTCTCCGCGCATAGATCTAGATCTAAGTCTAGTAGTAGAATCTAGTAACTTTCAAATTAAATTTTATCTTAAATTAGCCAAACAAAGATTTATATAAAATAATTAAGGCCTGAAATAGATTCTAGATGTATTAAGGCCTGAAATAGATTCTAGATGTAGAATTTACATTAAGTCTAGATCTAGAATTTACATTGAGTCTAGTGACCTAGATCTAGGCTAGATCTAGATCTAGGCTAGATTCATAACTTTCCTTCGACAGCTGATCTTTAGATCTAGAGAAATTTATTGTAAAACTAAATGAAAAAAGACAGTTTAAAATCGATATAAGTGTTGGAACGTAATAAATACAGCAAACGGACGTATTGTTAAAGTTATGACCGACAGAAAATTAGATTTAGAACGCGTTAAACTTTTGAATGGGAACACAATTTTCTTCGATAGATGCCGCCATTTTATTGTACTAAAGAGTAAACAAAAAACTGTGACGTCACGGTCCCGCCGAGTGTAGTGGTCGTTCTAAACTTTTAAAAAAAAATGGGTTACTCTGCGTATGAATAAATCAATAAATTAATTAACATCTTTAAATAAATGTGTGATTAACAGTCTGTCTTAAAACAAAAAAATTTCTCTACCTACATACTATTTTACAGCTTTCCACGATGAGTGCAACCATGCGAGATAGTCAATCAGGCAAACAAACAAACAAACAAATAAATATTCAAACATGTAAACAAACTTGACTTTTAGTAGTTTTAGATAGATAGATTACACATTGACACAGTGTAAATACTAACACACAGGCACCCATTTGGAGCGAAAACTCCTTAATCAAAGAACTTCTGGCAAGCAGGTTAATTAATCTTGGTGGGGTGGGGGGGGGCATGGTCATCAGAGCTCATCTAGAAAGAAAAGAAGGATGAAGTCGGGGTCAATGGGTCACATAACGCATAACATATTGTCTCGTAATACTTAATTGTATTGGAAGAAATCTACTTTAATATAAAAATAACAACAGCGAAGAAGAAGGAGACTTTCGTACTTAAAACTATACTGATAATGATTTAAACTTAAACTAAACCATACATGCATATTCAAAATAACCATATCTCTCACAGTGCTCAACATAATTCTTTACACCTTTCTGTTAGCCAGTGTTTCTTCCAGACATTTTTCTCCAAGGGGGAATTGGAATTTTCGGGGGGGGGGGGGGGGGGGCGGTTAACATTTTTCGGGGGGGGGGGGGACATTAGTAAAAGTGTATGTTTATTATATAAAATCCATCTTGTTCAGGAGGGGGGGGGGGGCGGTAGACTTTCTTCGGGTGGGCGAAGCCCCCCAAAGAGATGCCTGGAAGAAACTGCTGTTAGCATGGGACGGACTTTATCAGCTTATATTATATATTCGATTAAAACAAAGATTTCTTAACTTTACATAACAGAAAAAAAATTTCTAAAAAAATTATATTTTGATGATATTTTTTTCTTTAAAAAAAAATGTAGATCTCTACTGGGACAATTTCTTAACTTTTCAATGAAAATAAACCACCATTAGATTTAAAATGGGAATATTTCTAGACTTTAAAAAATATTTTTTTACTTGATCTATAATATTTTTTCTCGACGGATTGTTGCTCAATCTTTGACAGGTATTTTCTCCCCGATGTCTTTGATGCACGCGCCCTGGAGAGTGCGCAATCCCCCCCCCCCCCCCCAGCTCGTCTCTAATTGGATTGGAAGCTCGTGGTGGCAACAACGCCATTGTGGCAACCCCCGGCCTCCCATGGCGGGCTGTAAGGTGAGAAAGGTATAAAAGATGGAGACGGAGACGTGTGACACCTGAGATTCCGCAAGAGTAGTGGGCCCTGCTTCCAATGAGTTCGCTCACATCTGAAACTAAATATTCTTCCGCTTTTTTAAAATAAAATAGCCAGTCGATAGTTTAATTTTTTTATATACTCAAGGGAGGCAACCACGCGATATATATAGAAAACTTTTAGAGTTAAGGTTTCTGTAAGAAGAAAAAACTTGGACCAGACGAAACTGTTTTAAATATTTATTCGAAAAAAAAAACTATTTTGTTCCGCCTCACGGTGAGTAACTCCAACTTTTGTTTTACATATCGTGTCATCTTTACAGGTTCTGTGTCTCAGTGTGTTGTATTCAACTTTTTGTTGCGCATGAATTTTATATTGATTTTTTATTAAAAGCTTTTATGTAACTTGATTCCTTGATAAAACGTTTTTTTTTTTTCATTTTTTTTAATAAAACGTTTTTTATTCATTTTTTTTTCTAATATATTATCTCAACTTTCATTTTCTGTAGCCTACTTTTTCACCGTTTGTTGAGTTCATAATTTGTATTTAAAAGACTGTTATTCTCTGTTAATTATAACAGTTGATTAAACTCTTTGTGATTCGATCTTCTCATGTGGGTTTACCGGAACATATAATTTTCTCTGCAATTATCACGTTTCCGTCCAATCAAGTGATTTTTTGGATCTTTTATTTTATTTTTTATGTCTTGATTTTACTATTACTATCTGAAACTGAGAACTGTTTCCACAACCAGCAACAGACCCTAGCAGGTAACACGCGAATTATTTTTTTTTTAATATTATTTCTTCTCTTCTTTCTTCTGAATTTTTAATGTTGGAAGGGATTTTCCTCCAACACAATTTTGTATTACGTGTCAACATGTTATGCGCCTTATATAGGCCGTTGACTCCGATTTCAGCCTGCTTATCTTTTTGGATTTGATTCCATAGCTTTTGTCAAACCAAGAACAAACGCTGTTTGATTTTTGTGTTGTCTCTCCAAAAGATTTGCTATCCTCAGCTATAGGGCCTCTTTTGCCCGGGGTTCGAACGCGAGACTTTTCTAGTTTAGTAACCATGAGTTTTACCCCACTTTACATTACAATTACCTAAAAAACTCAAACTCTCTCAAGTTAGGAACTTTTTTGTTAAAAATGCTCTTGATAATGCTTTTGATAATGTTATTATTTAGAAAATCCATTATAACTTGTAAAATGTGTTCTAAAGATGTGTTTGTGACTTGAATACAAGTGCGTACATTAAAGTAATTATCGCGCAAATATATGCTCAAAATTTAACTTAATAAATCAAATGAGCAAAATGAGTACGTGGCTTCGTTTATTATAAGAATTTTATTGGCAAACATTTTTTTTAACTGGACGGCGTGATTAGATTATATCCAAACTATACCTTTATATACCAGATACATCTAAAAACATCTAAGCTGATAACTCTACTTCCTCGCCAGGTCTGATTGTGCAACCATATAGTAAAAAAATTAAAAGCTATTAAGGTTTAGCTATGCTTTCTTAAAAGGAAGATTAGCAGAATGGCATTGCTTTTTTTAAAGGACAACTAGTATGACTGCTTTGATATTTGGTTCATAGTTACTTTTATTGTTAAACATCATGATGGGCTGTGAACAAAACTGATTTTTAAAAATTCCTTGGTAACCATAATAATATTGAATAAACTATTTTTGCCTAGAGTAGCAACGTGTTTACTACTTCGATTGATTTCTCAAAATGAAAAAAAGTAGTTGCAGACTACAGTATAGTTAACAAAGGAAAATTAATGGCAACAAAAGTTTGACCCTGGAATCATTGGGTGGTTAGTCGTACTTCGAAAGGTTCTAGTTTAAAACAATGTTCTACAACATTGTTGGGCTGAATTAAATTGTTCTAGCAGACGTCAGCGGGTTATTGAATTAATTAAGTTTAAATCGGTACCAGCCTCACAAGACATGATGGCGTCTTACAAGACATGATGGCGTCTTACAGGACATGATGGCGTCTTACAGGACATGATGGCGTCTTACAGTGATGTGTTTACAGGACATGATGGCGTCTTCCAGTGATGTGTTTA
The DNA here is from genome assembly GCF_028476545.2 of Physella acuta. Classification (NCBI taxonomy): domain Eukaryota; kingdom Metazoa; phylum Mollusca; class Gastropoda; family Physidae; genus Physella; species Physella acuta. Next base: position 58,258 of record NW_026733121.1, read on the forward strand.
CACACAACTCTTACAGACCCGACGGTCTATACGGCTCAACTGGTTTTTTTTACCTCCCTTTATGGAGAGTTCATGGGATCAGCACCATTCGATCAGCTGATGTAAATTTTCCAGAAGTTAGTTACCCACTATAGCTGGGTCGCCTCAGGGATCTACTGATTCGTCCCCGATCAACAACATTCTAGACTTGCTGGTTAGCAGCGTAGTGCCCTACAATTTCATGTTACAAATGAAATGTTTGTAAAATCTTTAGTAAATAATGTTTTAATAACATGCTTGGTTATATAACAATGCACCAAAAAGTAGAAAACAAATTTTATTCTTAAATGTGTAATTATAGAATTCTCTTTGGTTAAATAGAGAGAAATTTGCGTTGAAATTAGCTGGAGTAATATCGTTGAACCATAATTATTTGTCCTAAATCTATCGCTTAGGGAGTACATGATTCACATCAAGCTTTCATTTCGCATTCTTGTTTTAACGCGAAGTTTCAAATACATTGTTATGGTGATTGTTTGATGCTTAGCATTATCTCTTCATTTTTCAGTGCACGAATTTTGCATTTATTTCTGTCAGTATAGGCACTATAAGAGAGTTGAAAAGTCAAAAAAAATGCTGGGTTCGTGTGTGAAGAGTTCGCTAATCTTTTAAGTATAAGCCCTCGTTCACTGTTTTTAAAATATCGATGATGATCCCATAGCTAGTTGTTAAGTCTTGCCGCATTCATTGGTAGTTTGAGTTAAAAAAAAATTTTTTTGTGCAGAATCAAAGCATCGCGTACCATTATAGCCTTTGCACCAACTTAATCATTCGCACAATTATACAATTTTTAACATTTAAACTTCGCACTATCATTATCTTTGAGACGCCATACAATAACACCCCATCATAGCCACTGTAACATAACAGCTAAACATCTGGCACTATCATAGCAGTGTACCATCATCGCATTTCACACCGTCATATAGTTTGTATTTTTATAACATTTCGCACCATCATACAGTTTGTATTTTTTATAACATTTAGATCCGTCATATAGTTTTGTATATTTTTAATATGTCGCACCACCATAACCTTCGTACCATTAAAACAATTCGCACCATCTCACAGATTTCACCATTATTATGGTGTTATCACGGTTTGAAACTTTCCAAAAGCGATGGTTGATACATTCTATCGTCTTCACTGGGAAGCGCCGACCTTTAAAAAAAACCTTTAAATACTACATTTAAACTGATCGATATGATTTAACTAAAGGAAAAAATACGAGTGCACTATCGTTTCAGAAAAACCAAACGCCTTTAATTGGGTGTGTATGTGAGTACATAGGCGTCACTAGGTCGGGTGTCCCCCTATGTGGCAACTCACAGCGTCGCCCCCACCCCCACCCCCCGAAACACACACACAAACACACACACACACACATATATATATATATATATATATATATATATATATATATATATATATATATATATATATATATATATATATATATATATATATATATATATATAATTCTCTTCTTGGAGACGATAGAAAACACCAAGCTGTAGTGGTGGGTGTTGTATTCTTTTATGGGTGGTGTTGAGAGGTGCCGTATCCGCATACCCTTAATTTAGTTCAGGTTCCTATTACATAGCTGCTATAGAGCTCGTCTCACTTAAAATTATGGACCAACACTGAAATTCTTCAAACACTTCATTGAAAAACCGACGGCTTGGTCGGGCGGTAGAGCTTACGACTGCTAACCCGTATGTCTTAAATTCAAATCACGGGGTTCGAGACTGTGTGACGTCCCTGAGGCCACCCAGCTGTGATGGGTACCTGACTCACGTTAAGGAAACAATAGCGGCTTGGCTTAATGCTGACCATATAATCCCTTCATATGCCGAGGTCATTGAAACAGATGACCTCTACTTCTTTTGCCCCATGTGTCTTGGTTACGAACGGGATAAAATAATGACGATGGACTAAAAAGTTCAAAGGCAAAAATCACAAACATTGTTCAAGGACCAAGGGATTATTATTTTTAAGTAAACCTCAGCATCGCCCAGAGGCCATAGTTAGCTTCAACTCAGGAGCGCTTCCTCGAGTTAAAATTTATAAATACATTTTAAAATATACTTTTCATTCATGACATTGTTGGTGAAAAAAAAATTCAAATAACTCAACTTTTAGTTTTAACAATGTGATTTATTTTTACCTGAGAGTTTTAATATGATATTTTGACGTGAGTTTTGATTGGCTGACTGACCTCGACAGCCGGTTAGCATGGGTGAAGGAAAGGACCAAAAGTTAAAAATATATTTCAGGTTCGTGGAAAGCAGTGGAGGGTTCTAGAGATGGAAAATATTTCCTATCATAAGACAATAGAGCCAGCCTATTTAAAAATAGTTCGCTATTTAAAAAAAATATTTTATTAATGTTATAACATTATGATGTCCAATTACTAATTTTAAAACAACAACAACAACAATAATTTAATTGTTCTGAATGAAGTGTATATGCTAATATATTTTTTCACCTTGTTGTGAATAAAATATCTTGTTACTTTGAATAAAGTTACACCATATTTCAGCCTGATTAACTCCGATTATTTCCCTTGATGCCGACACGGAGAGTGCAGTCCCCTGATTTTACCCTAGTTTTGACTTAAAACCTCGCCCCAGACAAATCCAAAAACATGTGCCCAGTTAATTGGAATTAAGAAACACTTATCCCTGCGTGGGGTAATTTGTCAACGTCCTGCGATTGGTGTCCAGTGTCACGTGATTTACGTTGATTGGTGTACGGTGTTGTGGTGTTTAAAGACATCTACGCACATCTCCAAATAATATAGGCTTTTCTGTCGACGGTTCTCAAAGTGCATCCGATTTCTTGGGATCTATTATCCTCACATAAAATATAACGCGATTTAAACTTGATTTGTTTCTGTCCCTTTTATGAGATTATTATTTAGAATTATTTAGATGGGATTTTTTATCTTGAGGTATTTGCTGTAAATGTGAGAACCACTGGTTGTATTCTTCCTTGCCTCGTCTGTCTTGCGGTGCCTCCCACACCTACGTCATGTAGATGTTTCTAGAATTTTGATACCCTGTTTCTAAGGAACGTGACCCGGGGAACTCAGATATCTGGGTGTGATTTTTTTAAAATTAATAATGCGACAAAATCAATAGGGTAGACTGAAATAATTTCAGTCATCCCGATTTTTCCTTTTAGATATAGCAGATGTTATGTTGGAGTTGTGGTTTGTGAGAGGTGGCGTGTTCTTTTATGTTTTATGGCAGTGGGGTATGCAGGTTTATGTGGTAGGGGAGAGGCTATATATATATATATATATATATATATATATATATATATATATATATATATATATATATATATATATATATATATATATATATATATATATATATATATATATATATATATATATATATATATATATATATATATATATATATATATGCGTTGTGTTTTTACTTTCTCGTATATACGAAGTATAGAGAAAGTATTGTAATCGTGCACAAAAATAACATGAAATTTTGACAGTTTTCACCGTTTTACTCCTCAGTCCTTCATCACATCCGGAGTATAGAGGACTTATTTTAATCAGGCAAAAATTATAAATACAAATATATAAACGTTTTGGCGTTTTATGCGTTATAGAGTCTTAAAAACTGGACTTTGCAATTCTGTCCGTATGTCTGTGTGTCTGTCTGTGTGTCTGTGTGTAAACACGATAACTTGAGTACCGTTACAGCTAGGTTGATGAAATTTAATATATAAGTATTTTATCAAAATTGTAGATCCTGATCGATTTTTGAGCGATTTCCGATAACCGGAAGTGGTACTTTTTCTACTTTGAATTTTTCAAAAGCCTATAAGTTGCGTACTATTTTAGATAGATGCATGAAATTTCACACGTAAGTAAAAGATCTAATTCTCTACCTTCTTTCAAATTTTGAGTAATTTCCGTTGAGCGGAAGTACTAATTTACGCTATTTCCGATTTCTCAAAAAAACGCATGTAAATTTATAAAGTACTAATAATATCCCGCACTTTTATGCACATTTTATTAGGCGTTCACTTGGTGTGGGACGGAGTGGTCTAGCGGTAGAGAGCTGGACTGCTAACCCGTTAGTCTCGAGTTCGAAACCGAGTTCAAGTCAGTAGACCGTCCCTGAGTCCACCCAACTCTGATGGGTACCTAACTCCTGTTAGGTAAAGTAAAGGCGGCTGGGCATAGTGCTGACCAAGATTGTCCCTTCATATACCGAGGTCACAGAAATTAAATTCCCAGTGTGGGCATAGTGATGACCACACTATCTCTTCATATGCTGAGGTCACCGAAACAAGTGAAGTCTACTTGCCCCATAGACCGTCAGGTTTGAAAGGGAAACTTTTCACTCGGTGTGCAATTTTATTTTACGAGATTCCATTCTATTATAAAAAGTTTAAGTAATTAAAAATGGATAACAAATATTGTCTATGTCCTGAGTTGCCATCACTCGTAATTTTATATTAGAACGAGCCGACCCGCGGCATGTCATACGCCGCTATTTAGTTGTTTTATTTTCTACTTTTCAGTAATTCATAATTTGTGAATTTGACAGTACCAATGCTGCCACTGAAAATATTTGCTTTAAAATACTAACCCCCTCCCTTTCCCCTAACCCCGACCCTACCCCCCCCTCCCTCCCACCGTGAAAGCAGCCTCCACTTAGTTACCTCCTGTAAGTTTAAAATCGTTTCAAACTAAATTATCTGCCCCTAATAGCCGTCACTAAACCCGGCTCTACTATTTGTAAACATTTAGCGTGACCACAGCTCACCAGACCATGTGGGGGTGGGGTGGGGGTGGTAGTGATAGTGATAGAGAGAAAGAGAGGGGACTGCAAGGCGCGCTTGCAGCTTGTTTTCTAGCGTCTCCCAGAAGAGAATTATATATATACGAGCCGGCCCGCGGCATAACATACGCCGCTATTTAGTTGTTTCTAATTTTCAATAATTCATAATTTGTGAATTCGACAGTACCAACGCTGACACTGAAAATATTTCTTTAAAACACTATAAGTAGCTCGTTAAGGACCATAACCCCCCCCTCCTTCCTTCCCCCCCCCCCCCCTCCCCCCCCTACGTTTAAAATCGTTGGCTCTGCTTGTAAACATTTAGAGTGAACACAGCTCACTAAAACCATGTAGGGGTGGGGAGGTAGGGAGAGCGTTTGCAGCTTGTTTTCTAACGGCTCGAAGAGGAGAATTATATATATAGATAGATATTCGAGAAAGTTTAGGGGAGATCACTCCCGGTTTATTTAAATTCTAAATAGTGCACGTAATCATTTTGATTAAACTAATTGCAATTTCGAAATCAATATGCCTGTTTGCCCTTATAATTAACATATTTTTAATTCCGTTTGATTTTAATTAATGTTGTAGAGTAAGTAACGAATGTAGAAAAGCCTTACATATACGGGTAAACAAAAGAGGGCAGGAAAAAGAAAAGGAAAACAGCATAGGGGGCGGCGTGGTCGGATGGTAGTGCTTCCGACTGCAAACCCGAGTGTTTCGAGTTTATATCATGGAGTCGAGTCTGTAGGACGTCCCTGAGTCAACCCAGCTTTTATAGGTACTTGACTCTCGTTTGGGAAGACAAGGTGGCTGGGCATAGTGCTGACCACACTGTCCTCTGTATACTGAAGACTTTGAAACAGATTAACTCTACTTCATCTTCCCCATATGTCTTGGGCAAGAGCGGAAGAAGATGATGAGTATTGAGTTGAAATTCGGCATAGAAACTTATTATTATCATCATCAACCGGACTACAATCTTTCTGACAACTTACATGAATGATAGAGCAATAGTTAAACTATAGCAGACATATCTTACACCGACTTTGTTGAACTCTACTACGTCACACACAAACAGCTATCGCAATGCAATCTTATGTTTTTTAAAATTGTGTTATAGTTCAGCTACTGGATGCTTTGAAAACACAAAATACATTTTTTTAAATGATCAACTTTTTCAAGCTCCAATCATGGTATATCATGTATTGAAAATGGTTCACTAACGGCTCTAACGTTAAATAGAGTACACAAACAGTTTTTCTTTCTCAGTTTCTTTTCGTTCTCGCCTTTGACTAGATTTGTCTGAGCTAATGGAATTTTCAGGCCAGTATCGACGACTTATAGATCTATACCACAGCTAGGAGCAAAAAATATCTGTTAAAATGCGTCAGTCATGACGTGAACCATAAGATGGGCTTCTTCATTAATCAACAGTTTAAAATAGTTTAGTATATACGGTTAGGATAAAGCGTTTGTGTTCTTTGATGGGTTAGGTAAGAGGGTTTATGTTCATTAAGGTGTTGTTAAGAGATGCACTATTATCGAAGTGGTTGTCGGAGAATGTACTGTTCTTGAACTAAGGGCTAAAAGGAGCGCTGTTGTTTTAGTTCAATGTTTACAGTGTCTGAGTGTGTTTACATGTCCGGCAAGTTGTGTGTAAGAAGACGCTACAACATTACCGAATTGATCGCTTCATAATAAAACAGCTCAGCTTGCCCTGAAAAGAACTTTGGCTTTTCAAGCTGACATAAGCTTGTTATACGGCTTATGCTTAATTAAGGCGCCTGTACATTGAGTTACAGAGCTAGGTGTTGGGGGGGGGGGGGGTATATAGGGCGTTTGTCGATGCTTTCCCCTTACGGCGCCCCCTGACAGAATTCTTCCAGATTCCCCGTGCTAACAGGGTCATTTTTTCTCTTGTTTTGATCGTTAAGTATTTCTTTAGAAATTTCAAATACAAGTTTTCGCTACTCTTTTTCTCTAGCCATTCTGAGGTAAGCTCCACAATTGGTCCCTAGTTAAGGGGGTAGCTTTGTTGTGATAAAATCAGTTTAAAACAAAGAAATAAGTACTAAAGATTTTTTTTAAAAGTATTATTTCGGTTACAAATAGAAACACACACATTTTTTTTTAAAAAAAGGAAGTATTTACAAAAAATAATATGAAGAATATGTAGTAGAGTTAAAGTTAAAACAGTAAAATCAGGATTCTTCTTCTTAATTCTAGTGTTGGAAGGGATTCCTTCCAACAAAGTAATACATGTTATGTACCAAGGCCGTTGACTCTCAGTCTGCTTTTCTATTTGGATTTGCTTCCATAGCCTTTGTCCAATAAAAAACAAACTACAAGTCAGCAGTTTGATTTTAGAGTTGTCTCTCTTAAAAAAAGAGTTGCCGTCCCTATCCGTTTTAGCCATAACGGAAAGCACTGGCACCACTGTCTCCATTTTCATCTACCCGAGCCTCATCTGCCCCGGGGTTTGAACTTGGGACTTTACGGTTCATCAACCATGAACTTAACCGATCCGACCAGGCCGACCTCCCCAAATCAGAAGTAATTGCCTGCTAAGATCTAAAAACTTTATTAGTTATAAAAGTTACGGACAGAGAAAATAGTATCTTTAAAAGCAGTATGACCACTCGTTCATATATGAAGTTTCCATAGTTTACTTGTTCATATCTCAGGGTCCATAACCTACTTGTTCATATCTGACGGGCAATATTCCATACGAAGTAAAACTCATGTTTCTCTGACCACCGAAAGTGATTGGGCTTGTCACTCATCAGAGCTGGGTGAGCTCAGAGACATTCTACGTCCTTCAGCCCGGGAAAAAAAAACTCGAAGCTTCCAGAAATTAAAAAAAATATTCGTACTAGACACACTGGTGGAGAAGATTTTGACTTCTGGTCATTATATTTTTACTGTTAAAATGTGTTTTTTTTTTGCTGCGGTTTTTGGCAACAAAAAAAAACCAGTTACATTAATTTTTTCACAGCCTATTTAATTCATTTAACTGACCAAATTTTATATTTCGAAATTTTAATTAACATTTTGAAATCTTTGCCATTTTTATGAAATTAAAAGCAACCATAAAATGTACTAAAATCAATATATACTGACACCCCCCCCCCCACCCCCATTTCATTTTCCACCACTTCACCTCGATGTTGTAACTCTCCATCAGCCAAAGTGCATAAAACTTAACAGCGGAAAATGATTAGAAATTAATATTTGTGCTATAAAAACTAAATAAAACCAAGTAATTAGCAGAGAAAGTAAAATACATTTACACGGCCGATAGAGCTCCACTAATTACAGATAAAAATCGAAAAAAAAAATTTAAACAGACCAATTAAAATTAGTTTTTTTGTGTTGGTTTCTGTTTGGGAAGGAGGGGGGGGGGGGGGGGAGAAGGAGAAAAATAAAAATAAATCATATAACAAGTTTGTTTCATTGATTTATGTTTCTAATAATAGAAAGGATAGTAATTGTTTGAAAGGAGTTTGAAGAAGATACTACTTGTATGTGAAGCTTGTAGTTTATATCTGTGGCTTGTAGTTTATATGTGTAGCTTGTATCTTACATGTATGGCTTGTAGTTTGAATGTGCAGCTTGTAGTTTATATGTGCAGCTTGTAGTTTATATGTGCAGCTTGTAGTTTATATGTGTGGTTTGTAGTTTATATGTGTAGCTTGTAGTTTATATGTGAAGCTTGTAGTTTATATGTGTGGCTTGTAATTTATATGTGTGGCTTGTAGTTTATATGTGTGGCTTGTAGTTTATATGTGTGGTTTGTAATATATATGTGTGGCTTGTAGTTTATATGTGCAGCTTGTAGTTTATATGTGTGGCTTGTAGTTTATATGTGTAGCTTGTAGTTTATATGTGTGGTTTGTAGTTTATATGTGCAGCTTCTAGTTTATATGTGTGGCTTGTAATATATATGTGTGGCTTGTAGTTTATATGTGCAGCTTGTAGTTTATATGTGTGGCTTGTATCTTATATGTGTGGTTTGTAGTTTATATGTGCAGCTTGTATCTTATATGTGTGGTTTGTATCTAATATGTGTGGCTTGTAGTATATATGTATGGCTTGTAGTTTATATGTGTGGCTTGTAGTTTATATGTGTAGTTTGTAGTTTATATGTGTGGCTTGTATCTTATATGTGATGTGTGTAGTTTATATGTACAGCTTGTAGTTTATTGTGCCGCTTGTAGTTTCAGCATTAAAATCCCACAGATCATGTACTTATTACATAATACAAAATATGACATTTATTGCCACCACTACTGATGACGTAATTGATGTACTCTTGACGTAATTTGTTGTATACATTTGAATATATTTTGTCTATCAGTATTATATTCATTACAAAAATTATTATATTTTCTTAGTTTACCTTTAAACCTAAATAAATTATGTATTTGTCCCTATTCACTTATTGTAATATCGGAAACCATCGCTTTAGGTCAATGATTGGGACTAGGACTATGGCAATAGTTAACATTAGGCCGAGTTTAGTATTTCTGTTTGACTTTAGGGTTTGGTTTGTTGTCGAATTATTAACGTAGACAATATCACTTATCCAAATACATTTCCATTAAATCAATTTTAGTCGTCTTTTTAAAAACATGTTCTATAATTTGTCCTTTCTCTCTATTTACCAGAATCTCAACCATCATGCCAATGGGATCTGCACGTGTACTCACGAGCTTGGTGCTGCTTGGACTCGTTGCCTTGTCCGTCTGCAGGACCTCGCCCTTTGACCCAGAAGAAGAGATCAACGACTTCCAGGACGACCTCTCTAAAAGGTCATTTCCGGGAGACGCCTCCCCAGACCCGCTCCTCCTCGCGCTGAGAGCGCATGCGCATTCACTGCGCCAGCTGGAGTCGGCCATTTTAGATCAGAAAAGATCCCTGACCAGTGGTCAGTACAGCTCCTTTCCATTTAGGCTCGATGACGACACGGCGTATAGGGGCATGAAGCGACGGTCGCTCTGGTCGCCCCTAGGGTACCTGCCCGCCTCTGCAAGGGTTCAGGGCAGCAGCTCCGGCACCGCCCGGCCTGAAAATGGAGAAAGTGGTGCCAGCGCTTTCCGTTACGGTTAAAACGGATTGGGACGTTAAATACCATCAACAGCAACAACAGTAACAACAGCAACAGCAACAACTGCAACAACTGTAGCAACAGCAACAACTGCAACGACATCAACAACAGCAACAAAAGCAACACCACCACATCATTTAGCTTAGTCATTCATTAAGGTATTTGACATTATGTCGTCATCAGCACACGTCAAAGAGAATCTGAAAATCTAAAACAAAAAAAAAACATTTAAAAAATTAGGTTTGAATGTATTGTTTTTCTTCCACAATATCGCCGTGGTTGTAGGATTGGCATTTTTAATTAGTTTATTTTAATTAGCGAATTAAAAATCTATTGTAATCGCATAATGATAAGATTGTTGCAAAAATAAAACAAATCTCCTTTTACAATGTGTAATATTAGCCATTTCAGAAAAAAACAAATTGTCAACGGCTGGTTGTTATTGTCATCAGTTGTTTGTTTTCCTAATCTTTGTTTTGTTTGTTTGTGGCTGTTTTAGTTTTCGATTGTTTTATTGTCAGTTTCATATTTTCGATAGATAATCAGCTAGATTAAACAAGGTGTCGCGGCTTCTTTTTGTCTACAGTGTATATCTTCACGGGCATGATTTTATTTTTATGCCTGAGTTTACCTCAAGCATCACTCGGGTGGGTGTGGGGGCGGACACAATGTGTGTATATATATATATATATATATATATATATATATATATATATATATATATATATATATATATATATGTGACGAGCGAACATTTACCCTGCTCGCAGCGCCAATTGTGACGAGCGAACATTTACCCTGCTCGCAGCGCCAATTGTGACGAGCGAACATTTATCCTGCCGACAACGCCAATTGTAACGAGCCAACAGTTACCATGCTCGCAACGCCACATGTAATGAGACCTAATTGCCTGTAGTGCCACGTGTTAACGAGTTTAACCACTCATTCTAGACAACATTGACCACAGTATAGATACTCAAGATGCAGGTTCGCTATTGATCCTTTATTACATGAATCAAGAAATGCTTCATAATAACACAATAAATCAACAGGAATGCTTCTCAATAATAGTCTGAATCAACTGACCCCTAACAGTCCTTCACTAGGCTTTATATAACTGAATCCACATGTCTATAATCCTTCTTAACACAATACGGCTAACCCGTTCTATAACCGACTTGACATAGTCACACAGACTGACTGATCTAAGCGAGCGATGAAAGAGGTAAGAGCCTCGAAACGGGAAGAGAACGAGTTCTGCCGTCCCCTCCTATTTATGCCTTGAAATCGTAGTCGTACTTGTCTCCATTTCCGTAATCGATACTTGTAATCGATGTATCCGAATACTAATGTCGCAGTTTCTGACGTACCGTCCGATTCACTAAAACATCTGCGTCCCATCCATCAAAGTTGACAGCTCGTCTGAAACTTCTCGTACCGTTTCCCAAAATAGCACGCGTTGGCTTTGAGATTGTTATCAGACCGATCCAATAAGCCACCTGTTATGGTTGCGTCAGATTTCATACTGCGTCGCGGCTTCTCGTTCGTTATCATTTGTAACTGGTAGTTAGGCCTACCCCAGTTACATCCACCCCTGCTTTTTTTGTGTGTTTTCAACCACAAACAACGCCTGGCAGGTGCACTTCCTAAATGTCCATCGCATCATCGTAAAAAAAAAAAATTTATTGTTCCACTCACTGTCCACGACGTTCCATTCGTATACGATTGACAGTTATACCTATTTCACATATCAACTGTGTCTACATCATCTTCCTGAGACACAAAACAGTTCTAGAATTCACATCCACCCTTTCCATTTGGTGCCTTCACCAGTTCACTTCTATAGCTCTTTGAACAGTCTGTTTTCATACCAGCGCGACCATGAAAGAATTGATGGTTGCTGACAAAAAATTTCGTATTCCTTCTGTTCCTTAAACTTCTCCGCGGACCACTTATCTGATGGTCTACTGTCTCTCTGCTTCTGGAGGGACCGGGATCCTCATTGTTGCCGGTATCCTCCCCTTGCGTATCGCGGTTGTTCTGTTGATGGTGATATGGTTCCGGAATGGGTATGTGACTTTCCGTTAGAACTTCCGGTTCCCTAATTGTCTTGGGTTTCTCTGTGTGTAACTGCTCTTCTTGCCTATTCCAATATTTCTTTAATTGAGCAATATTCGCCCACCGATCCGGTTTGGCGTGATCGATGGGTCTTATCTTAAAGGGGCCACCTGCTGCTTTAGGCATCTCCACGACTTGCCATATCTCCTGTCCCCAGAGATCGTGGATTTTGTTTCTGCCTAACGGGTGGCTACGCAGTAATACCCTGTCATTCAGTTTGAGTGGCGGGTCCTTCGTCTGTATCGGCGGTTCCCTTCGCCGAGAATCATGTTCTAGTCTTTCCTGTACTACCCTGTACATTTCTCTAATTCTTCTCATATGTTCATTCACATATTCCAGTGCGGTGTATGAGCCAGTCATACTCTCCCTTTTTCCTAGGGACAAATCAAGAGGGAGTCGAGCCTCTCGTCCGAACAGCAACATGTATGGCGTAAAGCCGGTTGTGGCATGGGGTGTGCAGTTGTATAGATATACCAACTCTGGGAGAAAATCAGGCCAACGTTTTTTCTGTTCAGGTTCTAGCGTACGCAGCAAATCATGCATGCTGCGGTTGAACCGTTCACACTGTCCGTTTCCCTTCGGATTAAATGTGGTTGTTCTAGATTTGTTGATCCCGTAGTGGCTGCACAGTTGGTTAATTACTTCTGACTCGAAAGCCCTTCCTTGGTCAGAGTGTAATTGTCTTGGTATGCCATATTTGATGAACCAATGTTCTAATAAGACCTTTGCCACTGTTTTGGCAGTCTGATCTCGTGTGGGCACCGCCACAGTCCATTTGGTGAATACATCAGTCATTACCAACACATGTTCCGTCCCATCCGATGATTGCTCCAACGACGTAAAGTCCATAGCCACAATCTCTAGTGGTTTTGTCGCTAGTAGGTGTCCTGATGGCTGTCTCATTTTGACAACTGGCATTTTCGCATGCTGACACCTCACATAAGCCTCACAATGGCGTTTGACCTCCATTTCCATATTGGGCCAGTAACACCTCCGTCGTAATATTTTGTGCGTCCTGTCCTGACCCTGGTGTCCTGCCCTGTCATGTGCCAACCTTAGCACTTCTTCTCTTAACTGTCCAGGCACCACCACCTGGTGTATTGTCCCATCAATTTGGTCATGAATTCTCCGTATGAGAACACCATCCTCTATACTGAGACGGTCCCACTGACTCAGTATTTTCTTTGTTTCTCGACCAAATTGTTCTCTTTCCCTTCTTCCTGGGAATTTTTGTTCCTGGACGTATTTCAATAGCGGTTGTAAGCCACTATCCGTTCTCTGGGCATCTCTTATCTTTTGGTGATTAAGGCAATTAAAATCACTATTGTCCATATGTTCGGGCTCTGTGGATATGTGCTCCACCCCGGTCTGCCCGTTCTGCATCACTTGTACCCCATGAGGGATATCTGTTGACGCTCTGACCTCACATATTCCTGTCAGCGTTTCTTCCTCATCACCCGGTTTCTCGTAAGGATTCCTTGATAAGGCGTCCGCATTGCCATTGGACCGCCCCGGGCGATACTTTATCTCTAGGTCAAAGAGTGCCAATTCTGCTGCCCATCGCTGTTCGATGGATCCCAACTTTGCTGTCTTTAGGTGACTCAAGGGGTTATTGTCAGTGTATACCACACATTTAGCACCTAAGAGATAGTCCCTGAATTTTTCAGTCACAGCCCATTTTAATGTCAAAAGTTCTAGTTTCATGGCGCTGTAATTTGTCATGTTCTTCTCTGATTCCTTCAGAGCTCGACTGGCATACGCAATAACCCTGAAACCTTGCTTTTGTTGTTGTGATAGCACAGCTCCCAGGCCTTTAGAGCTGGCGTCAATTTCTAACCGAAATGGTTTGTCAAAGTCCGCGTAACCCAATATCGGTGCCTCTGTCAAAGCCTTTTTCAAGAGTTTAAACGAGTTCAGGCATTCATCAGTCCATAGTTCACCTATCAGGTGTGTTTTACCTTTCTTTTTCTCCTTACTGTGTTTCTTTGTCATTTTGTTTACCAAGTCATGCAATGGTGCGGCAATTTTTGCAAAACCAGGTACAAATTTTCTATAATAGGAAGCAAAGCCCAAGAATGACCTGACCTCTACCGTGGTTGTTGGTTGTTTCCATTCTTTAACAGCTGCAATTTTATCTGGGTCAGTGGCGATGCCATCCGACGAAATCACGTAACCCAAAAAATGTACCGATTTCAAACCAAAGCAGCATTTGTCTGGGTTCAGCTTTACTCCTATCTCCCTAAGACGGAGAAACACTTGTTCTAATCTTTTTAGATGGTCCTCCCAAGTTTTTGAGTAAACTAGAATATCATCCAAATACACCAACATTATTTGAAATAGAAAGTCACTCATAGCACTCTGCATTACTCGCTGGAATGTAGCAGGTGCATTAGTTAGACCAAACGGCATACGGGTCCACTCGTACAGTCCCAGTGGAGAAATAAATGCAGTTTTATGTTGATCGTTGGGGTGCATGGCCACTTGGTGGTAGCCACTGGCCAAATCCAAGGTAGAAAAAAATCTTGCTCCCCCCAACGCATCAAGACATTCATCAATACGAGGCAAGGGGAATGCATCCCTTCTTGTGATATTGTTCAATTTCCGGTAATCACAACACAGTCTTATCTCCCCTGACTTCTTTTTTACCACTACAATCGGTGCCGCATACGGGCTTGTACTAGTTGTAATAATTCCCTTTTCTAGTAGATCATTCAGGTGTGCCTTCACCGCCGAGTAGTGACTCGGTGGTAATCTTCGATAAGGTTGTGCCACCGGCTTGTCTTGTAGTAAGGGTATCTGGTGTTTGATTACTTCCGTGTACCCCAAATCACCCTCATACGAGGCAAATACATCCCTGTATTTATTCAGTAATTCATTTAATTTTGGGTCTTCAGTTTCCGGGATTATATATGATCGGCCACCCCTTTTCTTCACCTCGGCCGTCACATTGACCGACCTAATTGTTACTTCATTACTACTGGTATTGATCAGTTCGATGCACTGTGCCGACCTTTGTAACTCGACGTTCTGTGGTACTCCTACCAGAGTGTTAGTCGGTATAAAAATTTCTTCATCCAAAACATTTGCCACTAATCCTTGAACTAGTCCATTTTCCGCTGATGTGTATGTCCGCAGTAACACGACGCCTGCCCTCAGTGCGGCGCCACATGGTTCTATCATCACATCACCATTCACGCTTCTATCACCAATTTGTAATGTGATTGCCTTGACCGTGTTTGCCGGGACTGCTGTCCTTCCTCTGGTCTTGGCAAACCTGGCCAACTTGGATCCCCGACCTGGTGTGGTCGATCCGACAATATTTGTAAGAAATTCTGGCAACTGGCCAAGAATATTCATGCCCAACAGGCAAGGTATATTTGACACATTTGTCTCTAGGTTGTGTTTCGTAACGAACACCCCAACCTGCTTCAACCTATGTCCTGCCACCACGACATCCGCCAGAAAATAACCACAGTAAGGAATGGTTAGTCCATTAGCTGCCGTCAGGCGCATGCATGTGTCAGACCTCAACCTATGGTCTTTTCCTTTCCTCCATTTGGTGTAAAAATTTTCCGTGATTGTCGTCACCTGGGAGCCTGTATCCACAATTGCCTTCACCGCGATGTCCCCAATCGTAATCACCATTTCGGGACAGACTCCCATCATTTTGCTTCTTGGGCCATAACCTCGCCCCTCTGTAGCCTGGCCCTGCCTTACAGAGGACGACCGTTTCCCTGGCAGTACCGTGCCATATGTCCGGGTTGTGAACAAGACAAACAAATTGGTCGACCGTCTGCCGTCCATTGGAGTGATGGCTTGGCAGGACGCGGCCGTCCAACCCGTCCCTGTTTTGTACCGTTCTTTTCCTGATTCTCAGCTGTTGACCTGCTTTCCAACCACTTCAAGCGTTGGTCAACCTTCTCTAGGTGGGCCAACAGTTGAGCCATCATGGTCTCCATCGTGTCGGCCCCTGTGGGTGGGGATTGTCTCTGTTCAGGCACAGAGACTTTGTCCACCGAACAGTTCGATTGGTCCTCATCCTCGGACCTGCGGATCGCTGAGTTCCTGACCTGAAGGAAGGTCAACTGCTGGTCTCTGTGGACCTCCTCCTTCAACTCTCTCCTTAAGATCGGGGTTGCTAGCCCCTCGATGAAATGGTCCCTCAGTAGGCGTACATCAATGTCCGGTGATTTGCCCTTTACCAAATCAAAGGCCCTGTTCATCCTGTGTGAGTACTCCATCACACTCTCCGCCATTCTCTGCTTTAAGCCCACGAATCCCGATAGCAGTTGCACTCCCGACCGTCTCTCCCCAAAGGTCTCCATAATCAGATCTAGCACCTTATCTGGATCTGATTGGACGGTCCTATCGTGGCACTTAACCTCTGCCCTAACCGTTTCACCTATACTGCCCATCAGCAGTCTTAATCTTTCCTCTGGTGACATATGTCTCGAGGCCCAGGCCGCTTTGACCTCTTCACTGAACCTGTTGGTTAAAGTTGGATCTCCGTCCCCGTAAAATTTGTTAATATGGGACTCTCTGGGTAGGACCACTATATGGGTCTGCTTCTCGTCCAGAGTAGACATTTTCTTCCTTAAGTACTAAAAAAAAAGAGTTCTTTCTTACCGTGTGTGTATGAAAAATTTTTCCTCGTTCCTCAATTTTCACAGTTCCTGAATCCGAATTCACACACACACTAAACACAGTTATGCACAAGGTTGACTATAGGTGCCTTAAACGGCAAGTCTAGTTGAATTCATCCTGATCGCAGCGCCAATTGTGACGAGCGAACATTTACCCTGCTCGCAGCGCCAATTGTGACGAGCGAACATTTACCCTGCTCGCAGCGCCAATTGTGACGAGCGAACATTTATCCTGCCGACAACGCCAATTGTAACGAGCCAACAGTTACCATGCTCGCAACGCCACATGTAATGAGACCTAATTGCCTGTAGTGCCACGTGTTAACGAGTTTAACCACTCATTCTAGACAACATTGACCACAGTATAGATACTCAAGATGCAGGTTCGCTATTGATCCTTTATTACATGAATCAAGAAATGCTTCATAATAACACAATAAATCAACAGGAATGCTTCTCAATAATAGTCTGAATCAACTGACCCCTAACAGTCCTTCACTAGGCTTTATATAACTGAATCCACATGTCTATAATCCTTCTTAACACAATACGGAACCCGTTCTATAACCGACTTGACATAGTCACACAGACTGACTGATCTAAGCGAGCGATGAAAGAGGTAAGAGCCTCGAAACGGGAAGAGAACGAGTTCTGCCGTCCCCTCCTATTTATGCCTTGAAATCGTAGTCGTACTTGTCTCCATTCCGTAATCGATACTTGTAATCGATGTATCCGAATACTAATGTCGCAGTTTCTGACGTACCGTCCGATTCACTAAAACATCTGCGTCCCATCCATCAAAGTTGACAGCTCGTCTGAAACTTCTCGTACCGTTTCCCAAAATAGCACGCGTTGGCTTTGAGATTGTTATCAGACCGATCCAATAAGCCACCTGTTATGGTTGCGTCAGATTTCATACTGCGTCGCGGCTTCTCGTTCGTTATCATTTGTAACTGGTAGTTAGGCCTACCCCAGTTACATATATATATATATATATATATATATATATATATATATATATATATATATATATATATATATATATATATATATATCCTAATTTATAAAAGGCCATGTGCGCTCTTCTCTCTCTCTCTCTCTTTCTCTGTCCGCAAAAATTTTTCGCCGGACATCACGTCAGAATCGGCAGCGATATATCGAGAACTTTTTACGGACTTTTGTTGAAAATAATATGTTAGATGTTTTAAATGTATAACCACAATTTTAGTTAAAGAAGAAAAATAAAAATTAAAGGCGTATTCGAATGTAGAGAAACAGTATTATTTATGCAACCGGAAAAGCATTAATAGATGTGAAAAAGAACGCATAAAACTGTGACGTCACTATTGCTTATACATTAACTAATGACGTCATCTGCCGTGTTTAGAATGAAAAGAAATGAACTATTTCATTCAAATTTGATTTAGATCTACGTACACTATGAAATGTATACAATACAATTTTTCCGGCCTAAACTCATAAAATTTATTTTATGTATTTGGATTCTAGATCTAGAGATTCTAGATCTAGACTAAATCTAAATTTAAATCTACGCAATAACTAGATCTAGACGTAGACGCTAAGATCTAGATTTACTGATTTAGACTCTAACTTCTCTAAAATCAATTCCAAAAATAAATTTCTATACTAGGACTAAACTATTTCAAGACTTATTTATTTTATACAAAATCTTTGTTTGGAACTGGCTAATTTGGGATAAAAAAATTAATTTGAAAAAATAGGCATATTCGCGTAAGTTAAGATTTTAAAATACGTGTTTCATTCTCCGTACTTTATAAGGTGCCTAAATAGCGAAGATGTTAGTGTACATTAAACCACGCAGGTGGTGCGGGTTCGAGACACACCAAGTCAACTTGGTTAATGTATTTTTTTTTTATTATGCTCGGGCTAAACTTAAAAAAAAAATTCTTTTAGGAATCTAGATCTAGATCTAGATTGTCGGGTGTCCGGCACTTCCCGGCGCCGCAGGCGCTTCAAATTTGGCAGGACCTTGCCTTGGGGCGACAGAACACGGGGGCCGGTTGGCCGAAAAGTCTACGATGAGGGGGTCAAAACTGACATCGACTGACTGGTACCTTATATGAGCTATAAATTTTAAAAAAATGTCCACGGAGGAACCTCTTCATAACTCTTGAGGTCGTAGACCGACCCTCGGGCGAATTAATTAAGCATTCAAATTCTCAATGTTTTCGAAAGCCTAAGCGAAGCTGGGCAGCATGCCTAGTATATACGAGCCGGCCCGCGGCAAAACATACGCCGCTATTTAGTTGTTGTTTTTTCTACTTTTCAATAATTCATAATTTGTGAATTCGACAGTACCAACGCTGCCACTGAAAATATTTCTTTAAAACACTATAAGCAGCTCGTTAAGGACCATAACCCCCCCCCCTTCCTCCCCCCTCCCCCCTCCCCCCTACGTTTAAAATCGTTGGCTCTGCTTGTAAACATTTAGAGTGAACACAGCTCACTAAAACCATGTAGGGGTGGGGAGGTAGGGAGCGCGTTTACAGCTTGTTTTCTAGGCGCGTTTGCAGCTTGTTTTCTAGCGGCTCCCAGAAGAGAATTATATATATACGAGCCGACCCGCGGCATAACATACGCCGCTATTTAGTTGTTTCTAATTTTCAATAATTCATAATTTGTGAATTCGACAGTACCAACGCTGCCAATGAAAATATTTGCTTTAAAACACTAACCCCCCCCCCCCCCCCCCCGTGAAAGCAGCCTCCTCTTAGTTACCTCCTCTATGTTTAAAATAGTTTCAAACTGAATTATCTGCCCCTAATAGCCGTCACCAAACAAAACATTTAGCGTGAACTACAACTCACCTGACCATGTGAGGGGGGTGGGGGTGGGGGGTGGTAGCGATAGAGAGGGAGAGAGGGGACTGCAAGGTGCGCGCTTGCAGCTTGTTTTCTAACGGCTCCCAGAAGAGAATTATATATATACGAGCCGGCCCGCGGCATAACATACGCCGCTATTTAGTTGTTTCTAATTTTCAATAATTCATAATTTGTGAATTCGACAGTACCAACGCTGCCACTGAAAATATTTCTTTAAAACACTATAAGCAGCTCGTTAAGGACCATAACCCCCCCCCCCCCCCTTCCTCCCCCCCTCCCCCCTCCCCCCTACGTTTAAAATCGTTGGCTCTGCTTGTAAACATTTAGAGTGAACACAGCTCACTAAAACCATGTAGGGGTGGGGAGGTAGGGAGCGCGTTTACAGCTTGTTTTCTAGGCGCGTTTGCAGCTTGTTTTCTAGCGGCTCCCAGAAGAGAATTATATATATAGGAGCCGACCCGCGGCATAACATACGCCGCTATTTAGTTGTTTCTAATTTTCAATAATTCATAATTTGTGAATTCGACAGTACCAACGCTGCCAATGAAAATATTTGCTTTAAAACACTACCCCCCCCCCCCCCCCCCGTGAAAGCAGCCTCCTCTTAGTTACCTCCTCTATGTTTAAAATAGTTTCAAACTGAATTATCTGCCCCTAATAGCCGTCACCAAACAAAACATTTAGCGTGAACTACAACTCACCTGACCATGTGAGGGGGGTGGGGGTGGGGGGTGGTAGCGATAGAGAGGGAGAGAGGGGACTGCAAGGTGCGCGCTTGCAGCTTGTTTTCTAACGGCTCCCAGAAGAGAATTATATATATACGAGCCGGCCCGCGGCATAACATACGCCGCTATTTAGTTGTTTCTAATTTTCAATAATTCATAATTTGTGAATTCGACAGTACCAACGCTGACACTGAAAATATTTCTTTAAAACACTATAAGTAGCTCGTTAAGGACCATAACCCCCCCCCCTTCCTTCCCCCCCCCCCCCCTACGTTTAAAATCGTTGGCTCAGCTTGTAAACATTTAGAGTGAACACAGCTCACTAAAACCATGTAGGGGTGGGGAGGTAGGGAGAGCGTTTGCAGCTTGTTTTCTAACGGCTCGAAGAGGAGAATTATATATATATATATATATATATATATATATATATATATATATATATATATATATATATATATATATATATATATATATATATATATATATATAAGTTTGTATCCAACTAAAGTAGTTATTGAATACTTCAAGCTCGTATCCAACTAAAGTAGTTATTGTTGTGTGTACGTGTGGGCACAATGGAACTCGAGTTGATGGGACTAAGATCTAAATTCAATGTGCCGTGTAAAACTACTTTTGACTGGTAGTTAAGAAATGAGTGGGACGGAGTGGTCTAGCGGTACAGAGCTGAACTGGAAAACCCGTACGTCCTGAGTTCGAATCCGGGTTCAAGTCAGTAGACAGTCCCTGAGTCTACCCATTTCCGATGGGTACCTAACTCACGTTAGGGAAAGTAAAGGCGGTTGGGCATAGTGATGACCACAATGTCCCTTCATATGCCGAGGTCACAGAAATTAAATTCCCAGTGCGGTGATACTAAAATTTACTTCAAATACTAAATTCAACGAAGTACTCCAGTACATCTGTAAACAAACTGCCTCTATTCAGATCTCACACAACTGATTTAAAGAAAGAATATCAGCAAAGCCCTTATTAGCTGCGCCATGCATAGAGTCTATATTTAAAATACTTAAACGGACATTCAACAAGGCTGGAATTTACAAGAACGGAAAAATTGAAGCTACACGCTTAGCTTTTATTTTACCTAAAAATATCAAAATCAATCTTAACTTAATTAAATGAGAAATGAAATCAGATTAATCAAATAAATCAAATATTTAAGCTAAGAAATTGTACGGGCGATGAAGTACAATAATAATTATTTTAATTTCGTTTGTTGATAAAGTGTTTTTTATCAGGGTCGAGGAAATTAAAACTAGTTTAAGCGCACGTTTGTCTTAGGTGATGAAGAAATGTACGGGGAGGTGGATCATTTGAGCTCAAGCTACAGAACTGTATTCGTTAAATGATAACTACGTCTATAGAGCAGGTGGTTCAAGGTGAGAGGAACGTTTGAAAGTTAGAGGGGGACATTTGCATGTGAGGGGGACATTTACAGGTGAGGGGGACATGCAGGTGAGGGGGACATTTGCTGATGAGGGGGACATTTGAAGATGAGGTGGACATTCGAAGGTGAGGGGGACATTTGAAAGTGAAAGAAACATTTGAGAGTGAGAAATCATTGGCAGGTGAGACGAATAATAAGTCCCTTTCTGCGTCACTTTTTTTTATAGCCCACACCTAACTTACAGTAAGCTGGGCACGCCCAATTATTATTATTATTATATATATATATATATATATATATATATATATATATATATATATATATATATATATATATATATATATATATATATATATATATATATATATATATATATCATTACCCCATAATGTATAATGCTGGTGAGCTTATAAAATCATGCCTCACTTTTTAAAATATAAAGAGCAACCTGTAATAAATTCAGCTTTTAAAATAGTAAACATGATCTTTCAGTAAATAAAATAGTCTAGACTGTTTTCAGAACCATAGTTTATCACCGCCTTAACTCAGCAAGTCAGCTTTTCTTTTGGCTGGTTTCAAAATATTCAACGAAGTCTATCGTCTTAAAACTTCATGTACCGTATGTTTTGTTCTTCGGCTTACGAAATCGTGCTAAGTAAGATTAGTTGCTATGGATACTACTTAGTTATTCTATGTTTAAAACACGACATGACCCCTTTCATGAGATGGGTGGGGATCTTGTATTATATGATGAGCAACGGACACTCAGTAAGTGACGCAATATCCGGCCAAGCAAGCACCTCGTGATTGTTTCAGTCATAAATAAGACGTTGCCAGGGCAACAGCGTTGTATAACAGGCAGAGATAAGACGGTGAGGGGGTGGGGGTGGCGGTGTAGAAAAGGAAAGTGTTTTAGGGTGTGGCAATGAGATAGTGGATGAGACCATAAAATGACGATAACACCTTCATTTTTAGAAGATGGGTCCACACTTATTCTTCCGCATTAATTCATTCAATATTCTTACTTTGGATTAACCGTTGTTTAAATTTTTTTGTCTATGTGTGTCAAAATGTACGCAACAAGTAAGGGTATTATCTCATACAATATAGATGTGTATTGGTCAGTACTGGTTATATGATTACATACGTACTGGCACTGAACATATGAACAGAGTTTCTTCCAGGCATCTCTTTGTGGGGCTCTGCCCCCCCCCCCCCCCCCGAAGAAAGTCTATGGAATTTATATAGAGAACATATACTTTTAACAGTGTCCACCCCCCACCCTCCCCGGAAAATGTTGTCCACCTCCCCCCTCCCCCGAAAATATCAAGTGCCCCCCCCCCCCCGGAGAAAAAAAGTCTAAAAGAAACACTGCATATGAATGTAAACTACTTATCTCACGAGCACAAGAAAACTCAATTCGTTGTTTATATTCACTTAACATGGAAACAATCTTAATCTAGTATGGACCTGTACTAACCCATCCCCCCTCCCCACCTAACAACCACACACCACCGGACACCTAAAACACCAGTATCACAGACATGTCCACCATACAGTTGGATCAATTATTGACGAACAGCGTGAACTATCTTTCTTTTAGCTGCTGTCTGTTGTAACTGATCTAGAAGATTTGGTTTGTTTCTGACCATGTTCCTGTGTTTGTTCTGTGTGAATAAAACATAGGGTTATATATATATATATATATATATATATATATATATATATATATATATATATATATATATATATATATATATATATATATATATATATTTATGCGTGTGTGTATAAAAAGAGTAGAGAGAGATAGTGAGACAAAAAAGAAAGAGAGGCCAGTAATGTAGAATGAATGAAGACATGCGATGTGGTGAGTGAACTATTAAGTGGCTGGCTAACAACAAGGTTGTAAAACTTGAATAGCCCCCCCCCCTCCCCCTGACAAATCACATCTGGTGCCGACACCTCAACAGCCGTTATGGTCCGGTTTTGTGTCAGTTTGTGAGTCAATTACGTCGTTAATAAACATCCTCAGCCTGCTTGTTTTTATTAGTTTTGAAGTCTGCTCTTGTTTGAAAAGTAAGACAACGCTCAATCGACGTCTGTCTAACGAGAAAGATAGCTTCTTTGAAGTATGTCTGAAGAGAAAGACGGCCTTAACTTCGGAGTCTGCCTGAAAAGAAAGATAACCTCCACATTGAAGTATACTTGTATTTTAAAAAAAAGACGAGTCTAGGACATTACCCCCCTGTCAATCCCCCCCCCCCCGGACATTCCCCACACCCCCGAAATTATCCCCGTGCAATTACCCCCCCCCCTCCCTCCACACCCCCGAAATTATCCCCGTGCAATTACCCCCTGGTGAATTACCCCTTCCCATCCCCGAAGTCCCAGAATACTGACTCTAACTCCAACTCCAACTCTAGACCTATATGTTGCCTTAATCGTAACCTTAAGAAAAAGAGTAAGCATTAACCTCAACCTCACCCTGAAACTAAACCCAAACCAAACCCAAACCAAGACATTAGTTTAAGTCTAACCCCGACCCTAACCCTAATCTTAATCCTAACATACTTGCTCGAAGAAAAAAAACTTTTCTTCTGCATTTATAATTTTTAGAGGAAGCTCAACGAACTGTATGCCCTTTTGAAAAATATTATTTTAAATGCAATATTTACAATACAATTTAAAAAAAATGGGTACATAACATTTATACAAAACTTGTATTATTTTCAGTTTTGTAATGAAAATTATTCTGTAATTATCTCAAAGAACAGATTTGGCATGATAAACAGGTATAAAAACTTTAATAATTTAAAACAAAAATCTTTACATGCACTCAGTGGCGTAGCGAGGTCGGGTGTCACCCGGTGCGGCACTTAATGGTGTCACCCCCCAGACAGAGGCATAGAGACCCTTCCAAGGAACAAACTTTCAAATTTTCGATTTGCACCCCCCCATCAAGTTTTCGAATTGCACCCCCCCCCCCTCAAACTTTCGATTTGCACCCCCCCCCCCTCAAGTTTTCGATTTGCACCCCCCCTCAAACTTTCGATTTGCACCCCCCCCCCCCTCTAGTTTTTCTGTATATATTTTGCTATTTTTTTGCCTTGGTGTCACCCACCTAAATGGTGTCACCCGGTGCGGTCCGCACCCCCCGCTACCCCCCCCCCCTCGCTAAGCCCCTGCATGCACTGAAAATAAGAAACTAAAACAAACTTGCTTTTCTTGGTAAAAGCTTTGGTCGATAACATGTGTTCCAGCGCACTTAAAAGCTTATCACATAGGTTTTTTACTTGTTTCCTTTTTTTTCTATTTTTTTTTTTGGTAATTCTGAATCTCTAAATTTTGAAATAGTAAGTTGAAATTTACTTTTAAAAAACAATATTATTACATTGCGATTAAAAATATTTGCCTAAAGACTCCACTTTTGTTACTGAATTGATCTGTATTTATTTTAATGATTTGTCTAAAATATAATTAGATTAAAATGGGGTTTCTCTTGCGTTGGCGTCGGATACGCATGTGTCTGAAAACAAAGTTTGTATATGTTGGATGAGTCCAGATAGACACGACCAAATTACTGTTACTCACTAAACTCAATGAGATAACAAAGGGGGAGTACTGGGTTGACAAGTACACCGAATTAACCCATTCATAACCATTCACTCTTATACTCATTCATTGTATTGTTCTATCCAAACATCATCTGCTAGTAAAGTATATTCAGCAATTATGAACATATGGTTTTCACTGCAATATCACGCGGCTTATTAATAAAATGTTTGAAAATAAACAATTAAATTTTCCCATATAACAATTTTAACATGCAAAATAAACCCCCATTTCCATTTATTAAACCGAATACATAAATAACAAGTTTCGATAAATAACAAATTTCCAAGCTAACAAAAAATAAATTTTTAGCTTGAAATTAAATTGGTCGAACAACGAAAATAAAAAGCAATCAAGATCTATAGGTAATTCTTTTAATCCAATTTAGACTAAGTTTAGAGTTTATTTTAAATTCATTTCTTTTAATTTCAAAAGGAGATTTTTGTAACCATTCTCTCACAGCCTTTAAATGCTTCAGTTGTATTCCCCTCACTGGCTTAGATTATGTGTACCACGTGACAAGCTGTCATTCCACACTTTCTTCGTGTGCACTTTCATCAAACCAAAAACAATAAAACCAAAAATAATAAAAACATTTTAAAGTCCGCCAAAAAAATAGCTTTAAATATTGCAGCTTATTGATACCATTAAAATTTGATGACTTCTAAGTTAGGAGGCTTGGTAACCTTGTTTTTTCGCCACCAGTATTGAGAAGAGCAGGATTGGGAGTGGTATGGGGGAGGGGTTGGGGGAGGGAGGAAATGTGATCTGGCCTGTTCATCTGAATGAAATCTGAAGTAAACTTAAAGGATTATTTTTTTTTTTTTTTTAACCATTAATTTTTTATTTAATTACAAAAATAAATCAGTACAGTCGACTAAATTCTTCCCTCTAAAAGTATGATTAGTTGTTTATGTTTATACTGTCTTTTTTTTTTTTTAAATTCAAATTTAAGTGAGCATCATGAGCTTTCTTGTTAGAAAATTTTTTTTATTAAAAGAAAGAAAAATTTGAACAGAAATAATAGTCCACAATGTAATAAGCTATGTTATAATTAATTTACGCTGGTTTAACACAGTAGTACACTTTTATTATATTGTACAATAATCAATCTTGCAATGCTGAAAATTTGTTTTCCAATGTCAGGTTTACACTTTTTCTCTGATGAGGGTTCTCAATGAGGTCTGAAGAGGCTGTATTACTGTACTGAAGGCTTTTTCCAGTAGTAGATGCACCACCCAAGGTAGGAAAATCTTCTTCACTATTGACATTTGGTGCCTCTTTTTTCTTACGAGATGAAGGGAAATTAGGTGTATTTACTGAAGAATGAGCTGTGTGTCTTTGTGCAGGAGGAACATATTTTGCAGGAGCTTTAGGCGTTGTTTCTTCCCTATCTGGCTCATGATGGTGGATTTGTACTTGGACTGGTGCTGTTGTTGAAAGTGTGTTTGATTTATTCCATGGCCCAGATGCCCCATCTCGTCTGTCCTTGTTATCTCTATCATCATCATCACCATTGTCGATAGAATCTGCTGCTTCCCTATCATCCTGTTCTTTAGTTATCTGCAAATTTTGAATGCGGAGACCTGAGTAGTCTTTTTCTTTTTCTTCCTCAAAATCTTTCCATTCCTCATCCTCCTGTTGATTTGTCAAAATATTTAATGTTCCACTAGTTGAGTGCAGCTTGTCCTTGTCTTTCGTTTTTTTATCTTTAGTCTTTGTACTTGTAGATTTCATTGATGTATTTAAAGGATTATCAAAAATGTATCAAGGCAATAAGCTTTATAAATTAAAACTTGATAAAAAGATTTTTTATTATAATTTATTTAATATAGAGAAATTTAAGGTGAATATAACAGAAAACAAATGATCCAACGAAATGTGATTTTTGATTCTTGTAACTTCCAACACAAACTGCAGACTTTGAAAATTAAAAAGCCTAGTTTATTTTTAAAATAAAGTTATAAACGTTTATTCACAAAAAATGCTATCTCTATCACGCCGCTAAAAGTTTAAACAGATTTTAAGAATAAAGTTATCGCCCTTGATAAACTGAAATTTAAATAAAAATCAGAATACAACTTACTCCCGACCAGTGTTTCTTTCAGGTATCCCTACAGTGGGGTGAGAGGGGGGAGTCGCCGCCCCCCTCCCCACCCACATCCTGAAGCTCGTCTACCGCCCCCCCCCCCTCCCGAAATCCTTTCAAGTATAACAAAACACTTTAATCTGATAAGTTTTTACTAAATCCCACATGCTGATACTATATATGTTCTCCTTGTGTCAGTACTTACATAACAGCTGTAAGAATTCACGGTCCTTATGTAGAAACTAACTGTTCTTGCATTGTAAGGCTATTGTTTTCGTCTCTGCTCTCACAAAGTACATTTGCATAACGGCAAAATTTGCCGTTATGACGGCAAAAATACGCCGTTGTGCAAATGTACTTAGTTTGTTAATATCATGAACGTCTTGAAACATAAGAAAAATTTAAATATCGGAGAAAATTACATAATCAATGCAAAAAAATAGCGTTCATTTGAATGAATATAAAAATCAAGATAATTTAAAGAAAATCAATAGAAAAAATAATATGAAATAGCTCGTATTTTGAACGAAGGTCTTTGTTTAAAAAACCTACAAGATAAAAGAAACGTAATTATTTTTAAATAATAGATCGAAAATTGTGTGGCAATTCGACGAAACATTTTTACTGGGACGACCCAGGAGGAATTTAAATAATGAGAGGTTTTTTCTTTGTTAGATAAGTACATAAAGGTAACATTTTGTTTTCTGCATATTTCTGAGTTTCTATAAACATTGGTCTTCAGTCGCTTATTATTAATTTTTTTTTAAAAAAGAAAGTGTACGTGTCTGAATATTTTAATAACCAAATCGTTGCTAGGACGACCAGACATATTGTAAAAATCGTTTCTAACTTTTGCAACGAAGTTTAGTGGGAAAAGGGTGTGGGTGGGCGGGGGTCGATTTGAAATGAGTTCAAAAGTTTTACTGTTTTTGTACAAAGAAGAGCTATATGTCTGTGTACACATTGTCATTTATGACGTCCACAAAAATTTGGAACTTTAGACCCCCCCCCCCCTCCCTTCATAAATGGATGACCCCTTATACATAGTAGAAGAAATTAAAAAAAAAAACCTTTAGAATACGGTTTAAACGCAAATTTTAAAAAATACTTTAAAAAGTTTTAAAAAAATCCTCAAAATAAAAATACGTTTAAAAGTAAATTAAACTCGAAATAAAAATAAATTAGAGAGTAAATAAAACTCAAAATTAAATTAAATTTAAAAGTAATTCAAACTCAAAATAAGAACAACCCAACCTACAACTAGTTTTATTCAAGCCAAAAGGCATGAACACAAATAACTCCAAACGAGGTTGAACGTGTCTCAAACTTTATTTAACCAGTTCAGGAGACCAGATTACAAATGCTAAAATTCCACAAATATGAGTTACAAATATGGCTTACAAACAGGCAAAAAAATACTTGCATTACATATCAAATTGAAACAACGTATAAAAACTTTTAAAAATCTTTTCTATCAAGGCGTAATAAAAGATAACTCAGAAAATTTAGAAAAAAAACTAGGACAGGAACGTGTGCAACAAGGTCAAGGATGCGTAAGGATTTCTCTCACAAGAAGATGACAGGAACAGGAACTAGACCACGTGGTCATTTTTTTTTACACAGTCGACAATATTTTTGGTAACTTTTAAATAAATTATTACAGATTTTAAGAAACAAATAAAAGGAATTGAATAAAACAATAAAAAAAACAATTTCAGTAGCTTCCCTTGAGCTATGTATAAAAGCTGGGTTGTCTTCCCGAATAAGTTTGCCTTAATGCGGGTAATTAACTCTACATCTGGTGGATCATTTTACCCTAAAAGTTTAATATTACGGCGAATCAATATTTTTTTTCCATTAATGCGTGTGTCGAGTATTCGCGCTAATGTTCTATATGTGTTTCTTGTACTTTTCATCAATATCGCGTTCAGCTTATATTTAGCTAAATGAGTATATATATATATATATATATATATATATATATATATATATATATATATATATATATATATATATAATTTTATGTTGTTACTGAGTTATAAACTAATTGTATAATATGTATATTATCTTAGTGATCTTAAATTTACTAATTTACTTAAAGACTAGGAAGTAATGAGAGCTATTTTAAAATGCCTAAAATTGTCAGTTCAACGACAGATTGACACTAAGCGCAAAATTTGCACTTAAGACTCTCCCAACAGCTTCAAGATGTTGGCGTTGAGCTTGGCGGCTAGGCACGTGTTGACGATCTCACCCGGTAGCATGGGTGAGTAGTCCCTGACCTCCATCTTGGTTGCGATGTCCAAGCACACGGATCTGATTGGCTCGCGGACGGAGTGACCCAGCTGGTGTCCACCAATCACAACCAGGCACCCGCCCATGTGGGCCAACCCGAAGCGGACTCTGGGGTTCTCGCTGAGGTTGTTCAGGGTTGTCAGGTGGTTGAGTTCACGTTTCTCTGGGTCAAAGCGATAGACCTGCAAGACAGAGGCGATATGTATGAAAGATAGAAGCAAGACAGAAGAGATATACGTAAAAGACAGAAAAATATACCAAAAAGATAGAAACAGTATGTATGAAAAATAAAAGCGGTTTGCCTGAAAGACAGAAGTTATGTACGTAAAAGAAAAGAAAATAAACCAGAAAGATAGAGGCGATATAAGTCCACGCGAAAGGGGTCATCCATAAATGACGTCACGCTTTTTTGACGATTTTTCCCTCCACCGCCCCTCCCCTCCGTCACACGTCGTCACAAAAAGCCAGACCCACCCCCCTAAAATGACGTCACGCCTCAACCTACAACCCCCCTCAAAATTGCAGTTGAATTTTTTTTAAAACATCGATATTTTTCCAAAATCTTGTCTAAACTATTACAATTTATTAAAACAGTTATCTAAAACGCGAAATAACGTCTAAAATTCGTTTTCTAACATTGCTTTTTTATAATGCAAAAATTTGACGTCGCAACATCTGAACCCCCACCCCCCCCCCCCTCTCCCTCATCACACATCGTCACAAAATTACGGACCCCCCCCCCCCCTCCCCCATTTATGGATGACCCCAAAGACAGAATTAAAATTATTCTTAAAAAAGCATTACATCTCAAATATATACTCCACTCAAACTCAACTTAGAACGATCGTTATTGCTATTTGAATAGTTTTCTTCATTTTATTTTAAAAGTATTTCAAGGAATAATAGATATGCCAGTTTTTCTTGTAGGAAGTGCACCATACGAAGAAAATTCAATCAATAAAACATTAAGCAAACTGTAGTAGAAGTACAAAGCTTAAACCAACATCGTAGATTTTTAAAATAAGTCTCATGAAAGAAACAATATAAACAAGCTCACGGCATTTCAAAGAGAATTACTTATTTAAATCACATGGTTTAAAAGTAAAAGTAAACTTCCCTTTCGAACCCGAAGAATATTTAACCTGTTTCTGTTATTTTGGCACATGAGTGGGGATAATGTGTGTCAGCACTATGCCCAGCCACCTTTACCTTCCCCAGAGGCGTAGCGAGGGGGGTACATATGTCCCCGGGCGCCGACCCGAGGGGGCGCCAAAATGGGTTTAAAAATAATTAAAGCTCATTTTAGTTGCAGTTTTGCATTATAAATATAGAAAATGTATAACGTAAGTCAGGTACCCATCTCACATTGTTTATTACAATCAAAATTTCTACTCAGACACTTAATAGCTAAAAAAACGTGAGTTTTTGTTATTTAAAAAATAAATATTTTAAAATTATCTTTTATTTAGATTTTTATCGAATAAAAAGAAGGTACGAAGTGTTGTTTACCTCCCCGTGTCCACAGACAATGTAAACCATGCCGTCCAAACCGGAAGTTATGGCTCTGGCACTCAGCAAGCTTGGCGGCATGTTCGGAATGTCCACTTTAAAGGCCGAATACAGACCAGATCGTAGGGCCACAAAACACTGGATAATCCGAAGTGGTTGCCCAGAGTGATCCACCCCTCCCACGAGGTAGATGGCGCCACCACTGATGACGGCCGCCATGTTGTAAGCCGGGACGGACAAATGCCCGACCTTGACCCACACGTCCTTGTCGATGATGTAGGCGTCCACACACTCCAGCACTGTCGACAAAAAGAGAAAAACAGTTGCAGCTAAAACAGCGTTGATGATACCTCAGAAATAAATAAAAAACTATGCCAGGGTTTCTTTTAGACATTTTTCTCCGGGGAGAATGGGGGTGGGGCTCTTACAACTGCCGGCTCGGACATTGGCTAAAGCATATATTTTATGTATTTTAAAATTTTGTTCTGGGGGATAGGGGAGGGTTGGGCAATGGACGTGCTCATAATAGGGGCAATATTGCCCTAAATAGAATCATTATATGAAAACACATTAGCAAAACGGATAAACTACTTTCGTTATCAGTTTTATTTAACTGTATCTACATAATTTATTTTGCCTTGATCGCCCATATAGTAGATGTAGCATTTACCTGACCACCCATACAGTAGATGTAGCCTTTACCTGACCACCCTGACCGTAGATGTAGCCTTTACCTGACCACCCATACAGAAGATGTAGCCTTTACCTGACCACCCATACAGAAGATGTAGCCTTTACCTGACCACCCATACAGTAGATGTAGCCTTTACCTGACCACCCTAACCGTAGATGTAGCCTTTACCTTACCACTATGAAAGTAAATGTAGCCTTTACCTGACCACCATGAAAGTGAATGTAGTCTTTACCTGACCACCCATACAGAAGATGTAGCCTTTACCTGACCACCCATACTGCAGATGTAGCCTTACCTGACCACCATGAAAGTGAATGTAGCCTTTACCTGACCACCCATACTGCAGATGTAGCCTTTACCTGACCACCATGAAAGTGAATGTAGCCTTTACCTGACCACCCATACTGCAGATGTAGCCTTTACCTGACCACCATGAAAGTGAATGTAGCCTTTACCTGACCACCCATACTGCAGATGTAACCTTTACCTGACCACCCATACTGCAGATGTAGCCTTTACCTGACCACCCTGACCGTAGATGTAGCCTTTACCTGACCACCCATACAGAAGATGTAGCCTTTACCTGACCACCCATACAGTAGATGTAGCCTTTACCTGACCACCCATACTGCAGATGTAGCCTTTACCTGACCACCCATACTGCAGATGTAGCCTTTACCTGACCACCATGAAAGTAAATGTAGCCTTTACCTGACCACCATGAAAGTAAATGTAGCCTTTACCTGACCACCCATACAGTAAATGTAGCCTTTACCTGACCATCATGAAAGTAAATGTAGCCTTCACCTGACCACCATACAGTAGATGTAACCTTTACCTGACCACCCATACAGTAAATGTAGCCTTTACCTGACCATCATGAAAGTAAATGTAGCCTTTACCTGACCACCATACAGTAGATGTAACCTTTACCTGACCACCATACTGCAGATGTAGCCTTTACCTGACCACCCTGACCGTAGATCTAGCCTTTACCTGACCACCATACAGTAGATGTAACCTTTACCTGACCACCATACAGTAGATGTAACCTTTACCTGACCACCATACTGCAGATGTAGCCTTTACCTGACCACCATACAGTAGATCTAGCCTTTACCTGACCACCATACAGTAGATGTAGCCTTTACGTGACCACCATACAGTAGATGTAGCCTTTACCTGACCACCATACAGTAGATGTAGCCTTTACGTGACCACCATACAGTAGATGTAACCTTTACCTGACCACCCATACTGCAGATGTAGCCTTTACCTGACCACCATACTGCAGATGTAGCCTTTACCTGACCACCATGAAAGTGAATGTAGCCTTTACCTGACCACCCATACTGCAGATGTAGCCTTTACCTGACCACCATGAAAGTGAATGTAGCCTTTACCTGACCACCCATACTGCAGATGTAGCCTTTACCTGACCACCATGAAAGTGAATGTAGCCTTTACCTGACCACCCATACTGCAGATGTAACCTTTACCTGACCACCCATACTGCAGATGTAGCCTTTACCTGACCACCCTGACCGTAGATGTAGCCTTTACCTGACCACCCATACAGAAGATGTAGCCTTTACCTGACCACCCATACAGTAGATGTAGCCTTTACCTGACCACCCATACTGCAGATGTAGCCTTTACCTGACCACCCATACTGCAGATGTAGCCTTTACCTGACCACCATGAAAGTAAATGTAGCCTTTACCTGACCACCATGAAAGTAAATGTAGCCTTTACCTGACCACCCATACAGTAAATGTAGCCTTTACCTGACCATCATGAAAGTAAATGTAGCCTTCACCTGACCACCATACAGTAGATGTAACCTTTACCTGACCACCCATACAGTAAATGTAGCCTTTACCTGACCATCATGAAAGTAAATGTAGCCTTTACCTGACCACCATACAGTAGATGTAACCTTTACCTGACCACCATACTGCAGATGTAGCCTTTACCTGACCACCCTGACCGTAGATCTAGCCTTTACCTGACCACCATACAGTAGATGTAACCTTTACCTGACCACCATACAGTAGATGTAACCTTTACCTGACCACCATACTGCAGATGTAGCCTTTACCTGACCACCATACAGTAGATCTAGCCTTTACCTGACCACCATACAGTAGATGTAGCCTTTACGTGACCACCATACAGTAGATGTAACCTTTACCTGACCACCCATACTGCAGATGTAGCCTTTACCTGACCACCATACTGCAGATGTAGCCTTTACCTGACCACCATACAGTAGATCTAGCCTTTACCTGACCACCATACAGTAGATGTAGCCTTTACCTGACCATCATGAAAGTAAATGTAGCCTTCACCTGACCACCCTGACCGTAGATCTAGCCTTTACCTGACCACCATACTGCAGATGTAGCCTTTACCTGACCACCCTGACCGTAGATCTAGCCTTTACCTGACCACCATACAGTAGATGTAACCTTTACCTGACCACCATACAGTAGATGTAACCTTTACCTGACCACCATACTGCAGATGTAGCCTTTACCTGACCACCATACAGTAGATGTAACCTTTACCTGACCACCCATACTGCAGATGTAGCCTTTACCTGACCACCATACTGCAGATGTAGCCTTTACCTGACCACCCTGACCGTAGATCTAGCCTTTACCTGACCACCATACAGTAGATGTAACCTTTACCTGACCACCATACAGTAGATGTAACCTTTACCTGACCACCATACTGCAGATGTAGCCTTTACCTGACCACCCTGACCGTAGCTCTAGCCTTTACCTGACCACCATACAGTAGATGTAACCTTTACCTGACCACCATACAGTAGATGTAACCTTTACCTGACCACCATACAGTAAATGTAGCCTTTACCTGACCACCATACAGTAGATGTAGCCTTTACCTGACCACCATACAGTAGATGTAGCCTTTACCTGACCACCATACTGCAGATGTAGCCTTTACCTGACCACCCTGACCGTAGCTCTAGCCTTTACCTGACCACCATACAGTAGATGTAGCCTTTACGTGACCACCATACAGTAGATGTAGCCTTTACCTGACCACCATACAGTAGATGTAGCCTTTACCTGACCACCATACAGTAGATGTAGCCTTTACCTGACCACCATACAGTAGATGTAGCCTTTACCTGACCACCATGAAAGTGAATGTAGCCTTTACCTGACCACCAAGAAAGTAAATGTAGCCTTTACCTGACCACCATGAAAGTAAATGTAATCTTTACCTGACCACCAAGAAAGTAAATGTAGCCTTTACCTGACCACCATGAAAGTAAATGTAGCCTTTACCTGACCACCATGAAAGTAAATGTAACCTTTACCTGACCACCATGAAAGTAAATGTAGTCTTTACCTGAGTACCCCCTCTTGTCTTGTCCCCCCAGACAGTAGATACACCCTTTAGCTGCCACCATGCTATGGAACTTGCGACCTCTTGGCATTTTAGCATGAATTTTCACCTCGCCAGTGCTGCTGTCCACACTCCAAGTTAGGTCAGTGTTGAACTCTCCCCCTGTTGAACAATCAATAACTTACACTCAATCATATGAAATATAGATAAAACAGAGAATGTGATAGATTTAAAAAAAAAACATCAACATTCCGGAAGTACAATTACCCAATGTTGAATCTGAAAGCTTAACCTATTGAAATTCGAGTAAGCTGAATAACCACAACGCACGCTTTTATTTTAAGTGAGAATTCGTTTGTGATTTCTTTCTTAATTACTTTAAGGCCTTTTCATTCAATGCAGAGGCGTAGCGAGGGGGGGGGGGGCGGGGGACATATGTCCCCGGGCGCCGGCCTTAGGGGGCGCCAAAATGGGTTGGAAAAATAAATTGAAAGCTTGAGGGGGGGTGCAAATCGAAAATTTGAGGGGGGGGGGGTGCAAATCGAAAATTTGAGGGGGGGGTGCAAATCGAAATCTTGAGGGGGGGGGGTGCTAATCGAAAGTTTGTCCCCGGGCGCCGGGAAGGGTCGCTACGCTTCTGATTCAATGCATGTATGTGGTGGGAGCTGGTGCGGGTAGATGGACTCCAAAAGGACAGCCATCTGACGTTAATTTACGGCTATTGCCGACGGCATTACAAAATTCTGCTTACGCCGCTGACTTCCCTTCCTTGTAAAAATGGTACATTATCCAAAAAACAGATATCTATATCTATATATATAATTCTATTCTGGGAGACGCTAGAAAACAAGCTGTAAACGCGCTCCCTACCACCCCCACCCCTACATGGTCTGGTGAGCTGTGGTTCACTCTAAATGTTTACAAACAGATCCGGGTTTAGTGACGACTATTAGGGGCAGTTTGAAACGATTTTAAACGTAGGGGGGGGGGGGTAACTAAGTGGAGTTTACTTTAACGGAGGGGGGAGGAGGGGGGGGGGGGTTATCGTCCTTAACGAGCTACTTATATTGTTTTAAAGAAATATTTTCAGTGGCAGCGTTGGTAGTGTCGAATTAACAAATTATGAATAACTGAAAAGTAGAAAAAAACAACAACTAAATAGCGGCGTATGATATGCCGCGGGTCGGCTCGTATTTCAATAAAACAAAAGTTATTTAGTGAATAGTTCAAACGGATCATTACCATAGGTGTGACCTACCAGTGAAATAGATTCTATCTGCATAAGTGCACACAGAGGAGGTGCTGTCAAAGGCAAAACCGTTGGGCATGCTGAGCTCGCCAAAGCTGGTCACCTTGTGGTGGATGCCGTCGATGATGGAGTAGAAGTGCAGGCCCTTGTCGCGGTCAGCCGTCCACATGATGAAGTCACGTGATGGGAACAGGCAGCGCGAGATGCAGTTGTGACGAGGCCATGCCAGACGGTCGGTGTAGTCGATGGTTCTGTCGTGAGAGAATCAGCAGCTCATTCATGTCAGTGCATTTTTTATATTTTAATGACATTTTTTTCGGCGATACGTTGTCAGTGACGGTGTGGTCTAGTATAGATAACTAAAAACGCCATTTGAAAAACCCTATTTGAAACTGTTAAGAATGAAGTGCCCGGGTTCACATCAGCACAATTGGGTACCCAACATATGTCGGTTGAGTCACATAAACCTTTTTATTCCATGACAAGAATCAAACAGAAACATAAACTTTAGAGAAAAATTAAGAACAGATTAACTTATATAAAATATAAAATTGCAAATATGTAAAAAGGTTTGTTAGCTTAGATAGGCCTACGTTTTTCCACAAATTCCTTTTTATTATGTCTCGAGTTCGGATCCCGTGCTTGAGTCTGTATGACGTCACTGAGTCCACTCATTTCTGATGGACTCTCATAAGGGAAAAAAGGCGGCTGGGCGTAGTGCTGACCACATTTACCCCCCTCGTGTGCCGAGATAACTTAACAGATTGACTCTATTTCATCTGCCACATGGGTGTTGGGCACGAACGGAAAAAGAAGATGATAGTAATAGGCGTGGGAAGTGTGTGTGTTGGGGGGGGGGGGGGAGCCACTTCCACTAGCAATTGCCTCTATCTTCTACCTATATTGAACTTAGCTATAGTTGGAAATTGAAGTAAAAACGACGTGTTTCTTTACTAAAAAAATTAGCCCTAATGTAAACATTAGTTTTATGTAAACATGCCTGCACTTACTCATAGGCTCTCGATTCATCCACCAGCGCCATTGCTAGAGAGTTCTCACGGAGCATGGGGATTTCCCGCAATTTGTCCAGTTCTCTAGAGGTCATAAGCGGGAACCGGATGTGCTGCAACATGAGCGTCAAGTCTGCGCATCTTTCCTCGGGACGGAACTTGACCCATCTAATCGTACAACAGTAGATAGTTTGTAGTTAGAAGATAATGAAAGCTTTGTATTATAGGACAGCTATATTGAACGAGATCTTGGGGAAATATAAACTGTAATGTAGAGGCCAACTATAGAAAATAGTCGAAGAAATGATGTGTAAAAACCTTGTAAAGTAAAATAAATTATATAGTATCACAGAAAGACAAGCAAGTACATTATTTTAAAATGTATAACCAGGCGGTGTTTACCACTAGCAAACGACATAATTATGTGTTAAAATAATGTAAACCTGTAAAAATAAAAATGTCGCTAAGCCCCTCAAGTATTTAAAGCTGTGTTATATCCATTTTGTTGATAAAAATGAAAACTAAGCTTTGAGGAGAAATGAATAGAGTTTTTTTTAAGGCTTGTTTTGTGCTTACACTGTAAAATGAATCGTACAGCAATCGCTCAAGTTTGTTTGATTACACGAAATTTCTCGAAATGAAATCGATTACATTAGCTAAATAAGCAATGGCTAATTGCACATTATGCCGATTTGAAGGGAAAAAAGTTTGTTTTAAGTAAATATGTTAGCAATCGAAATTCTCAACCTAGACTTGACACCATCTGAAATGTGTCACTGTCAGCACGATATAACCGTAAGGAATATATCAGTGAGAGCATTGTAAGAACACCAGATTGTTTAAACTGACATTGCAGTATTGTCAAGTTTTTGGAACTATCAGTATTAGCGAACTCTGTGCATGATGGCACATCGAAAAGCAGTAGACAAACAACCAGCCTTAAACTTGCAACATGACAATACCATGACGCTGATTGGATTCTTTGTGTGAAATGTCGTTTAGGTTAGCGATCGTTTGGACTATAATAATAGGTTTGTCAAATTTTAATATTATTTTACACGGGAAGAAAACTGCAACACCCACCTAGATGATAACTGTCTACCAAACTCCAAACATTCCAAATTTTAAAAGTAAATTTCTACAATTTGGAAATAACACAAGGGAGATAACGCATTTTAAAAACCTGCACACAAGTTACTTCCCTTACCACAATTTAAGAGATCCCAAGTTCTCACCTGAGTAGGGCCTGTATGACATCCATCTCTTCCTGGGCGTGCAGCATGCTGTCAGCAATCAGTGGAATCATGTGGTGTCGGCTCAGTGCCAGAAACTCGTCTGTCGTGCTCAACTGGGAGAAGTTTTCCCGGATCACCTGAAGGAACAACGCGATAAATTGATTCCAGTTTCTAGTTTTAATTAACTAAGTATGCAAAATAACATTTTAAAATTAACTCCAATCAAAGCTTTTTTTTTTTTTTTTGCAAATACTGCAACATTAATTTAACCGTAGCCTTCTCCTTTGGTTATTTTTAAACAGCACTGATCCTATCTCTGAATCGGGTTTTTTTTTTGTTAAAACGCCAGCAGGACTGTTACATAACGGTATCGCGCGTTTTTCTGTCCCATCTCAGATGCTTAGGATTATGGTTAGAGCGGTGGTTAGCCCATTTAATCATTATTACCTGGTGGCTCCGCCTCATGACCTTTGGCTCAAACAAATTAGCATAGCCTGCGTCACACAGGGTGATGACGTCAAAGACGTTACTGGCCGAGAGGGTGTCTGTGACGAAGCTGGCACAAGTTCTCCTCAGATAGGTCAGCTGGAACGTGTCGGCTGCCAGCAGAAGCTCCAGGGCATTTTCCTTGGTGATGACGTCATCGAACACGCAGTACATGAAGTCTAATACCTAATATGAAAAAAAAATCTTTAGAAAATAAAAATTGTTTGAAAATTTAAAAATATTTTTAAACCAGGTGTTTTATTCTTTTTTTTTAAACCATGTTCGCATGTGTTATCATGATTGGCAACTTAGTGGGTAATTATAAAACTGAATACAAAAACCAACAGAAATAAAGGGCCATTGAAGCTAGGTTTTTGGTAGTTTATTGCCTACAATCCCCTCCTTGATGATATTCTGTGAAGAATCACAATTGTGACCAGTTACCTTATCCTATATCACATGCTGAGTCTTCTTCTTCTTCGTTCTAAATTGTTTTGTTTGAATGGGATTTCCTCCAACACTTAATAAAGTAATACGTAGCAACTTGTTATGCAACTTGTTATGCGTAGTATAGACCGTTGGCTTCGATTTCAGCCTGTTTTACTTTCTGAGTTCGCTTCGTAACCTTTATCCAACCAAGTACAAATAATAAGGCAGCAGTTGTTTAATCTTGGAATTTTCTCAACTAGACGGGTCGAGACTCACCTACCCGGGGGTTCAAACTCGGGACGTTAAGTTTAGCAACCATAAGCTTTATCGACTCGACCACGTCGACCCACAAGATCAAATATTTCTGGCTGGTTGCCTTGAGTGCTTTAACTAGTTATCTATAAAATATCTGAGGCTGGATATCTTAACTGTTGTAACAAATTAACTTATCCAGTATTTTAAGGTGGTTCCTATCTGTGATTAATTTATAATTTACCTTATCAAATATCTCAGGCTCAATGCATTGAGTGCTCTAATAATTTACCTTATCAAATATCACAGGCTGAATGCCTTGAGTGCAGTGTTTCTTCCAGACTTTTTTCTCGGGGGGGGGGGGGGCACTTGATATTTTCGGGGGGCGGCGGTCAACATTTTCCGGTGGGGGGGGGGGGGCGGACACTAGTAAAGGTATATGTTTACTATATAAATTCCATCTCGTTCGGGGGGGGGGGGGGGGGGCTCGGGGCGGTAGAAGAGATGCCTGGAAGAAACTCTGCTTGAGTGCTCTAATAATTTACCTTATCAAATATCTCAGGCTGAATGCCTTTCAACACGACCACGTCCTTGTTTCCAGTCCCGGTAGAACGTTTCCTGGGTTCTGGGGTGCTAGGACTTCCACCGAGAGAGTTGTTGCTGAAGATGGTTGTGACGATGCTGTTCTTTGTGTTGTTGATGCTGTCCCCGTCGTCTCTGAGACTGCCGTCACCCGTGGAGCCGATGTGCTTTGAGTCCCCCTCCTCCAGCTTGGTCTGTGTGTAGTCTTCAATCAACGAGCGCAGAAAGGGCGAGTTGGTGGCCAGAACAAATCGGTGACATCTGGCCAAAAAAATAAAGGTAAATCATGAAATAACACTAACAATGGTTATATATTTAACATTCAAAAAATATATGTAACAGTTAACCATGATAATACAAGGTTTTACAAAAACGCCGGCAGTACGGTATCTTATAGATTTTTTTAGCATTCATAGCTGTTATGGTTAAAGTTAAGTCAGGGCATTGGCCCCAAATAGTTATTATTAAATGTAGCCTTAGGTTTCGGGCTTGGGTTCCGGTTACAATTTGTTGATGTGGCCAATGTAGTAGATCTCTGCAACAATTTGAGAAAGCTCCCAATGTGAGTGACGTCATATCTAAATGAATCCCTCCCCCCCCCCCATATTACCTAAGCAACAAGTACCATCAGATTCGCTTACCTGAACTCAACATCCCTGACTTTGACGGTCAGGTCAGCAAACTGCCCACCTTTCCTCAGCTGCTGGATGCCAGTCAGGACCTGAAACACCTGGTTCTGGCGGGGGTCGATGAAGGCGATCTCTCCCGAACAGGTGGTATCCGGGGTCAAGGTTGACCCGGAAGTAGACGCCGACGCGGGCATTTCCGCTTTCGTTTTCTGAGCGTCGAGTACGGCCATCTTGTCCTGTGGGGTGTGGATGAGATCGTGTTTGGAGTTGTCCATGCTGCTGTTGTTGCAGTTGATGTTGCTGCTGCTGTTGTTGCTGTTTTCATCATTTTCCTGTTTGCCGCCGTCTACTGGTGATGGTGATGGTGAATCTTTTTCCTTCAACTTCCCCAAAATGTAGGACGATCTCGTGTCTAAAAACAATTATACGAAATTTTAAAAATATATTTCTTTAGATTCTTTAAAAATATATATTTGAGTTTGTTATATTTTCGTCTGGTAAAATGTCATGGCTATCATTAGTTTGCTTAGCTAACATATTAATATAGCTAGTAGAAAATTTACAATACAAGATCCCTCAGGGTCTTACGGCTAAGCTAAGAATGAAGGCCTAAGTTTGATAATTATCTATAATTATCTATACTTACTACACAAATGCATCGTATAAGTCTGACTATAGTTGGTTATTTACTGATGATTTAAGTATCCCTATGGGAAATACTGACCATATCAATACACGGCTATGGTTAATCTTATAGTACAATATTTTGTTGTCGTGGTTACCTGGAATAACTTTTTCCCCCAGATCCCTCTGGGTCAGGTTCTCCGGTTTACCAGCAGTTTTAATTGCATTGGCGATTTCATTTTTGGCCTTTGGTACGCCCTCGACTTTGCTTCCCACTAGAAAGTAAACAGATTACAAAGGTTAATTTTGTACAATGAATTGCAATTAGGTTTTCAACCGTATGTTAAGTTCAGAGTTACTAGGAGATTTACTAAAATGAAAAGAAAAGATTCTATTCCTATTTAAAAACGTAGGCCTGGAGATACGGAGTCGTATCGAAGCAGTGGCGTAGGCAAGGGGGGGGGGGGTAGAAAGTTTGAGGGGGGGGGGTGCAAATCGAAAGTTTGGGGGGGTGCAAATCGAAAGTTTGTCCCCGGGTAAAAATTGGAACCCCCCCCCCCTTGAGACGATCCTGGCTACGCCACTGTATCGAAGTTACTTGTGCCGATAAAAGGCCAAAGCAAGGCTTAAGGTTAGGAACATGGTTAGGGCTATACTTAGAGATACGGCTATGACTAGATTTATGTTTAGAATTGAGATACTAAACCTTCTAGCGTTTTAATAAGTGAGGGACAGCTAATGCCACTAGTTAAGATTAGGGTTAGCTTTTGTTGAGATAGTGTTAACAAAAAATACTAACGATTCAATACATTAGAAATTTCCTTTCAATATGGCGGTACTACACG
Organism: Physella acuta; assembly: GCF_028476545.2. Lineage (NCBI taxonomy): Eukaryota > Metazoa > Mollusca > Gastropoda > Physidae > Physella > Physella acuta. The sequence continues at coordinate 100,906 of NW_026733121.1, forward strand.
CGGACAAGTTGATGCAGTAACTTATAGAAATCTTGTCTTCCTGCCTTGTATCTGGCATTGGGACACTACTAGGGTTATGTTTAAACCTTAGGGGTTTGCGTTAGGGTTATGACCAGGTGGGAACAGCAATACTATACCACATAAAATTAAAAATCACCTACGTTCTTCTTGAGTTTTAATATACGTTGTTTAGTATAATAGTGTAGGGTTTCCTTTCCTTAGCCAGATAAAAATAAAATTATTATTACATGACACACGCCTGTTTTCTATTAACACAAAGTGTTATATATCCAATGTCTGCGTCTCCTAAAAGACAAACTGATTTACATCTCTGTAAAGCTGATTGTATTCAATAAAATGGCCTGGACTGGGACTCCATTATTAGGCTAACTAAGACTATTGTCGGAGGAATAGATCTATATCTAGATCTAGATCTACTGGCGAATGAGAAGGGGTTAAGACGGAGGGGTGAGTGTAGAAAAATGTTTAGAAATTTCTGTAATAAAACTGCGCGTTAAGCTTTCGAGCGTGCTCTGTTGATCGATCAGTTTTAATTTAATGATTGATTTCTAGATCAAGATCAAGAATAGACACTTAGATTCTAGATCTAGATCTCTATAAAAATCTCTAGTAGGCTTACTAAGTCAAGATCTAGACTTCTAGATTACATTCAACATCTAGAGTCTAGGTGTAGATCTGTCTAGCCACTAGTCTAATCCAGATCTAGATTTTTATCTAGCGTCTAGATCTAGATACATCGATCTAGATTTAGAAGCTAGATCTATAATTGCTCATAGATCTAGGTACTACTAGACCTAGATCTAGATTTCTAGATCTAGCTATTTTAACAAGTTTTTAATCATAAAACGCAGGCATAATCTATCTAGATTTCTAGATCTAGATTCTATAGACTATAGACTGTTTAATGTACATTATTTTTACTGACCGTTCATGTCTCAGCTGTTTCTCTTGGTTCTAGAACTTCTTGTTGCTAGTTCAATAGATCTGTATAAAAATGAACTGTTTCTTGCCGTGTAAAAGCTGGTAAATTTGTATTAGGTCTTCCGGTTATAGTATTAGATCCTAACGTTATTTCCTTTTTACGTAAATAAAAATACAATTCTTTTTGACGTCATTTTAAAACAAGCTCTTAGAGAGTAGTGCGCATTATTCATTGACGTCACTGTTATAATAAATGAAGTTGAGAATTCATTGATTCTTAATATTTCTTCACCTAGTGTTTAAAATGAGTAGCGTTGAATAAAATATAGATCTAAGTTGAAATTTTTATTTTAACAAAAACACAAAATGTGATGTTTCGACCATATTTCTCCATTTAAAATTAAAAGCGCTGAAACGTTTCTTTTTCATTATCAAAGTGTCAATCTTATTTATTTATTTTAAAACTATTTGATTGTAAATATGGATGCATCTATTTTTGGAATCAGTAATGTAAGGTTAGACCAAGTGTTTTAATGCTTTGAATGAAGGAGTACATTTTGCCTATAGATTTTTAATCACACAAGAGTAGCATATAATTTATTATACATCAAAATTTTCTCTATGATTTTTCTCCGATTATTTATTTTTCCACTTTTCTTACAGAAGATAATCATTATGAAAGCGCAACATCTCTCAAAGTCATACACACATCTCGGAGAATATTAATTTTACCAGATGATAAAATCGATCGATTAAATAATATGCCAACATAGAAAGCAACATAATAATAGATGATAAAATTGTTATTTTATTTTATTTGCTTAATGTACAAGCAATTCATATTTTTCCAGTAGTAAAAATAAAAGATGACTTTTAAAATGACAAAATCGTATTTAAAATGGGTATAATGGTTTTTATGAGGGTATATTACGAAATGTTTCATTATTTTTACTATTACGATCACAACACAAATAAATCACACAAATATATCACGTGTTTGGATAGAACATAAATTAAATATGGCGGTAAACTACATGCCATGATGATGATTGGTTTTGTGTGTATGTATGTAGAAATATATTTTAGGAGGCTTTGAATATTTCGTCTATCACATATTTTTTTCAGTCAGTCATAGGCAGGGGATATCAACCAAAAGTCAGCCATTTTGTCACGTGATTGTGTCGTTCGTCAGTTCGGGGAGTGAATTCATCGGCGTGCTTCTTGGGGATTTGACAAGTTTCATGGAGGATTCATCAGGATTCATTTTTAAAGGATTTACGGTGGATTCATCCGAAGTGAATTTCGCTATTCAACAGGAAATTTAGTAGATTCATTAGAATTCGTGGTGGATTCATCTGAAAACGTAGTGGATTAATCTAGGTTACCGTAAACAAAATTCACAATGACTTCTGATGAATTTACCAGGATTCTTGTTGTATTCATCGGGGGAAAAAACAACGTGTTAGATTACTGACGTCACAATGCAGCAAACACATCCCCGCTTGCATCCCCAATGTCAAGGCTGTCCTGACCCCAGAAGCTCGTCTCCTCCCGCTTGATGAGATTCTCCATTTCCTCCAGGGCGCGCTCGTCATCTTCCAGCACGAACTCGCACTGGACCCCCCGGTGGTCGTAGACGCTCTCTCCAAACCGATCAATGTAATACACATTTCCGTCCGTCGTCGTTGTGACGTCGGTTGAGCTGTGCGGCACATCCGGTACGTGGTTACTTGTATTCGGCGCGAGTGTCGTCCTAGTGTATTCACCGTGGGGGTCGTCGATTTCAGGAGGTGCCAACTTGATGGAATCACTTTCCGGACTGCTGGATTGAAGACAGTCAAAACTGTCAACTAGTTTCGACAGAAAACATTTGCCGACTTTTCTTCTTGTAAATAACCTGTCGGGACTTTTTTCACCAGATTTCTCCGCATCCTCTACACGTGGACTCTTTCCCCCCGCGGTATGATCTACACACCCATCTACACTGGTGATCAGCCCACTCGGAGGGAACGGCTCTCCTGTTTCATATCCCGTAGATTTTCTCTGAGAAAACTTCCAGCCTACCCGACTATATTCCCTCTGGTCTACAGGGCCCAGCATTCGCGCCATGTTATGACGCAGCTCTGTTGACGAGTTGACCTCCAGGTAAAAATTGCCGTACTCGTCCACTGGGTCGCCATCTGATTCTGAACATGCGTAGAACGCATCTGGTGTCGGCATGTCTAGGTTCTGGACCCTCTTGGGCTGGAAAATATAACTTCATGTGTGTATTAAACTATATTCGTTAATAAAAATAAATAAATATACCTATATATATATATATATATATATATATATATATATATATATATATATATATATATATATATATATATATATATATATATATATATATATAAGCATATACCATAAATAAATAAATGGCTCCATAGTATGATGGACGATTGGATGATTGCATGTTGGACATCAAGGCGCAAAGCCTAGACAGCAAGTTGAGAAGAGCCAAATGTTTTCCATGTATCCCCTCTCTCCACACAGCTGACGGAACCAGAGGAGAGGCATTATCTATACAGCCAGCCAACAGCCGTGCCGTTAAAGCTGCCCTAAGGAAACCAATGGATAACCCTAAAGCTTAAGATGTGTTGCTGTCCTCATCTAACTAGCTTCATCTGCCCCAGGGTACCGAATACACACATACACACACATATACACACATACACACACTCACACACACACATATATATATATATATATATATATATATATAAACACAAACGAACACACACACAAACAAAAACACACATACACGCACACAAACGAACACCAGTATAGAGCTGAAACCTGTGATGTGCAACTGACCAATGGAAAAGTGGAGCCGTCTATCCTCTTGATGCCCTTCTTGGTCTCCCGACCCAGCTCTTTGGCCAGGTCCGTGCCGTCTGATAGCCAGGCGTGGTGGGACAGGGACCAGACGGAGGGGCGCTGGGAGGGTCGGGGCTGGAGGATCTTGTCAATCAGGATACTCAACTCTGATTGGATACATGCGAAGGTTAATGACAGATGAATGTGTCATGTAAAAACACATAGAGTCTAGTAGTAATATTGTTAGACAGTTGTATATGTGTGAAAATACTGACATTAGCCATCTACACTAGCTAAGAAAAAAATAATAATTGTATTAAACAGTTTTATATGCGTAAATATATTGACACTGCCCATCTGAGAGTAAGCGTTTTGTATAAGTATTCTGACACTAACAATATGACACTAGCCAGCTGACTCTAACCAGCTGACACTAACCATCTGACACTAACCAACTGACACTAACCAACTGACACTAACCAACTGAAACTAACCAGTTGACACTAGCCAGCTGACACTAACCATCTGACACTAACCAGTTGACACTAACCAGCTGACCCCACCCATCATCTGACACTAACCGTATGACACTAAACGTATGACACTAACCATGTGACACTAACCAGCTGACACTAACCGTATGACACTAACCACATGACACTAACCATATGACACTAACCGTATGACACTAACCATATGACACTAACCGTATGACACTAAACGTATGACACTAACCAGCTGACACTAACCATATGACACTAACCATCTGACACTAGCCAGCTGACACTAACCAACACCCACATTCCCCTGTACACCACACACACACAAACACACACACACACACAATATCCACACACTGCCTTCCACACCCACTCACGATATCCACAAGATTCGAGTCCGATCCTCTCGATTTTTTTAATGCTCCCACTTAACCGCACAGCGGCGTTGATGGTGGATGGTATTTCACCCATCGTCATCTCCAGCAGGACAATGCCCCTGATAAAAAAAAATACCAAAAACCTGAGTTTTTAATGTAGGAAACATGGAAGTTATAGAGTAACCAATGGCATTTTGTGGTTAGAAAACTAACAAAAGATATATAGAAATCAGTTATCGAAATAATGGCTAATTGTAGTCGGTCATCGAACTAATAGCTAGCAGTGTTTCTTCCAGGCATCAATTCGGGGAAAGTCCACTCACCCCCCTCAGAACGAAATGGAAGTTATATAGAAAATATATACTTTTAACTGTGTCCTTTAGTGCGCCCCCCCCCCGAAAATGTCAAGTCCCCCCTCTCCCCCCCCCCCCCACGGAGAAGAGAAAAAAGTCTGGAAGAAACACTGACAGCTAGAGCTAGTGGGGGGGGGGGTTGAGGTCTGCGATTGGAACTAATAGCTAGTTAAGGTCAGTGATCGAACTCTTGGCTAACAGAGGTCACTGATCGAACCTAATGATTACTTGATGTCAGTGATCGAACTAAGGGCTCCTTAAAATCAATATCACACTAAGGTCAGTAGCCGAAGAACCTGCAATATTGTTTAGGTCAGTGACCGATTATAAACAATTGGCAGCTCGACTTACATAGACCAAACGTCGCAGGAACGGGTCCAAGTCTCGCCTCGGCCCAACAGCTCAGGGGGCGTGTAGATATCATACGGTTCCGCGCGCATCCGGAACTTGCCCTTCATCTGATCATAGGACATCATGATACGCTGGCACGAGGGGCCGTAACCTAGTGGGGAAATAAGTCTTTAGAGTTTAGGAACATGTGGAACCTTAACCTAGTGGAGAAATACAACAGGCTATGAGGGGCCGTAACCTAGTGGGGAAAAAAAAGCCTCAGGGTATTAGGGGACGTAACTTAGTGGAGAATTAAGTCTTTAGCAACAAGTGATGAGAGGCCGTAATCTAGTGAGAAAAAAAAACGTTTTTAGCTATATGGCATGATTGGCCGCGACTTAGTGAGGAAAAAACTGTCTTTAGCCAGAGATTTACCCAAGTGACCTGAGTTATCTGAGGCAATAGTAGTTAGAGAGTGAAGCGTTGGTGGAGCCCGGGGGGGGGGGGGGGGGCAAAGTAGAGTAGCCAACAACCAACCTATAACAATCACATTTCATCCCAGGTTAATTAAAGGAACTTGTGTAACCAAATACACGTCCGGTCTGATTTCTTCCAACACATGCTGGGTATAGATTAGTGCTGTTGACACTGGGTTAGTGGATAATGGGACACATAACAGAACACCAAGTCCATTGCTTGATATGTCTAACATGACGAGATGTTTCTTACCTGTAAGTTTCACCTGTAGTTTGTCAGTCACTAGAATATTCCCACAGTTCAAGTCTCTAAATGGAAAACAAGAAGAAATGTTGGAATAAAACTTACAGTGGGGTATTAGATCTAGTTGTGTCGAAATTCGAGCAGGTGTCGAATTTTGTTGGATGTATAGATATTTGATGGATGAGTTGAAATTTGATGGTGTATCGAAATGTCTGGATGTATCGAACATTTTTGGATGTATTGAAATTTGATGGATGCGTTGAAATGTGATATGTAGAAATTTGATGGTGTATCGAAATGTGTGGATGTGTCGACATTTGTTGGATGTATTGAAATTATTTTTTGATTTGTTGAAATTTGATAGTGTGTCGAAATGTGTTGGATTTGTTGAAATTTGATAATGTGTCAAAAAGGATGGATGTGTCACAATTTGAACAAACTTTCGAAATGTACGTGTAACAATTAGCTGGAGGTATCACAATTAAGAAATATCACAATTAGTTGGAAGTACCACACTTTGGAAGTATCCCAATTTATTTGTATTTGACAAAGATTATATAGACATCTTACCCATGCACAATGCCCAGCATATGCAGATGGCCCATGCCCTCACAGATCTGCTTGAAGATACTCCTCCGGGCCTCCTCCTCCAATCCCCTCCTCACGGGCCCCACCCAGCCTTTGCTTGAGGAGCTAATCAGGTGACTCAGGGTCGGCCAGGGAAAGTGTTCCGTCACCTGGTAGACCATGCTGGACGTGCAGAATCTGTGCAGCAGCATCACCTGTATCACGTGGTCAGTCGCGTCAGCAAGGATACAACAACGTAATCCCGTACGGTTGGTAGGGTGTGTTGTGTGTAATTTGATGGTAGAATGCTAGTGTGTTCTGTGTACGTTGCTAGCAGGATGTGGGTGTGTTGTGTGCATTGATAGCAGTATTCTGGTGTATTCCTTGCATGTTGATTGAAGAATGTTGCTGTGTTGTATGTAATTTGATAGTATGATTCAGGTGTGTTGCGTGTACGTTAATAGCTACATGCTGGTGTGTTGTGTGTTTGTTGATAGCTCAATGTTTGTGTTCAGTGTGTTGTATGTTGAATAGCCTATTACCTACGACTATTTTTCTGTGTGCTGGTGTAATGCATGTGTGTGTTGCTTGTGTGTTGAACAATGTCCCATGACCACCACCCCCCCACAAGTTTAAGAGAGTTGGTGTGTTGAACTATTTCCTATGATACACCAAGTTTAAGTTGGTGTGTTGCAAGTGTGTGTAGCTAGTGTTTTACAAGGTCCAGTACCCTTGACCCACCAAGATTTTGTGAGCCAGTGTGTTCCTGTTGTGTTGCATGGTGTAATTATTGTTGTCACTGTCACGTTGTTAGTGTGTTGTTGGCGAGTTGTTGGCGAGTTGTCTGCTGGCGTGCTACCCTACCCACCACCTACCAGGTTCTTGTGTGCTGGTAAAACGAGCAGCTTCATCCTGCTACGGTATTTGGCCGAGCCCGTCCCACTGACAGCAAACAGGCTGCTGACAAGGCTGTTGTACGGCTGTTGGAAAGCTGTTATCTCTACCTGGTAACCATAGTAACGCGTCCAAAAAACATATCATTAACGTCTTAGAAAAAAAAATTCAAGCGTGTTATTCTAAACGCTAGTTAGGTTTTGCATCACAGTACAAGCAGTTCAAAAACATTTTTTACAACATCCTTGCCTTTCTTGGTCTTGTTTAGCGTGTGGTCAAGTCTATTCCACTAAACTGGTTTTATTTAGAGTGTTACTGATATTATAATTAATGTAAGCAAAGAATGGAGCTGTCTTTTCTCAGTGTGTATACCCTCCCTATATGGCACAACGATGGTTACTAGAATATCTAGATGCCAATCTAGTAGTAAGGTTCATCGGAAAAACAGATAGACTATTCTTCATAAAATTAATTGTCAACAAACTTACAAATTATGTACACCAGTAAGTTTACCACAACACAAAATATACTATAAATATATCACAGCTTGGTTAAAGTGTCGAGGGACATCCAGTGTTTCTTCTAGATTTTTTTCTCCTGGGGGGGGGGGGGGGGACTTGATAATTGCGGGGGTGGGGTGGAGGGGGTGGGGGGGCGGACACTTTTAAAAATATATGTTTTCTGTTTAAATTCCATTTCGTTCGGGGGGGGGGGGGGGGGTCTGGAAGAAACTTTGGGGACATCGCATTAAAAGTAAGTTAACATATTTGTACAAATTGATTTAACCTCTCCCCATAACAAACTGACGATTTCAAGAACTTAAATTGAGATTTTATGACATACAACAGGTTTTTACTGTTGAGCTAGCTGTCCCGACATGTAACTTATCTTAAGATTACTGTTATTTTGGGGGTCCAACTTAAATCCCCCCCCCCCCCCCCCCCGAGAAAGTAATTCTTTGACACCCATAATTCCCCACCCTTAAAGATTAGTTTAACCTTACTTTTAAAATACTAAAAAAAAAACGACATTACCGGCGAAAACGTAGAATTCCCATTGTTAGAGGCGAGAAAAATCTGGCTATGTTCGTGAGATTTCCCGCGCACGAGGCAGCGGAGCAGCTCGTACCCTTTAAGGGAACACTCCTGCCTGATCTCGTCTGGGATGGTTTCAGTCAAGAAAATTCCCCTCGGCAAAACTGAATTTTTTTTTATAACAGACCCTGCGTCTTGGTGGTAATTTCCCAGCACGATTTGTTCCGGTATATAGACTACACGCGTGGGGAAAAAAGAGTTAACGTTAAAGATAAAATGAGGGTAGATTTCTTGGTTAAACATAGAGGTCAGTAAAACAGAACACATTATTATCGTAAAGTAGAATAATTTAAGACGGAGTTTAGAAAACAAAAATATTAAAATAAATTCTAATTTTAAAAAATAACACCTCTACGCTTTGAGATGGGTTTGTTGTTAAGATTACATAGAAGTTGATAGGGTAAGTGGTATATTTTAGATATCTATATCGGATGACATGCATTGACATTTATGGATGACCTATAACAGTAGTGGCAGTGTCAATGTCCACTTCTGATATGCCATCCCAGTTTATATTGTTTTAGTAAAACAGATCTACATAAAGCAGAGGCGTAGCAACGGGGGGGGGGGGGGGGGGGGGTACATATGTCCCTGGGCGTAGACCCTAGGGGCGCCAAAATAAGCTCATTTTAGCTGCTATTTTGAATTATAAATTTAAAATATATATATGGGGGGGGGCAAATTGAAAGTTTGTCACCGGGCGCCGCGAGGGGTCGCTACGCCTCTGACATAAAATAATAGTAAGAATATAACCTACCGTAACCGTATTGAACTTTGGAATTGTTTCTCTTCTTCACCTCGATTGAGATATGCTCGTAGTTGACGTCATTGTTGGTGGCGTCAGACTGAAAATGATGCAGGCTGTACGGTGGGTAAAAGATTTCTCGAAACTCATTTGATATGATTTCCGTGCCGTTCTTGTTCCGTTTCTTGTTCCGCTTCTTCTTTTTCTTGTTGTCACACTCCAGTGCCGCCAGCCTCGTTTCCGTCCGCGCGTTCAACCGTCGGCACGGGTCGTTTTTCTCCCCGCTACCAAAGTTTAGGTTGTATCCGCTTGTGGGGCGGGACGTCTGTGTTGTGGATTCGGTGACTTCAACTTCCGCTTTCGACTCATCCGTAGTTTCGTAGCTCAGTGGTGGGCTGTCGGGCTCAGGGTCGGCTCTATATTTTATAATTCCCTGCCACACATTCGGAAAAGAATTTTCCGCCGCTTTGGTAATATGCTGCAAAAAAAAAAAAAAAAAAAAAAAAAAAAGAAAGTGATATGATCCGAATATTGTAAAGTAATTTCTGATGGCAAAAAATGGCGGCTAACTTTTTTGCTGGGTCTTGGCGATGGCCAGTGTTTCTTCCAGACTTTTTTCTCCGGGGGGGGGGGGGGGGGGGACGGCACTTGAAATTTTCGGGGGAAGGGGCGGTAGACTTTCTTCGGGGGGGGGGGGGGCGGACACTGTTAAAAGTATATATTTTCTATATAAATTTCATTTCGTTCGGGGGGGGGGGGGGGGGGGTCGGTAGACTTTTTCAGGGCAGAGCCACCCCCCCCCCCCCTCGAAGAGATGCCTGGAAGAAACTCTGGCGATGGCGATTGAAAGTATCAAAACTAGTCGTTCTTATAGGACTAAAAATAAAATAGTTTAGTCCTATAAGAACCAGGGGTATGGTGTTTTTAAAAAACAAAAAATTACAGAACACAATTACCAGACAACACGGTGTACACACCTGGAGTGACGTCACTGGCACGTCTAGAGCACGACGCAGATTTTGCAGCATGGCGGCCTGATCGTCATCGGTGGCACCGGACGTTTGGTACTTCTCCAGGATCTGCTCCTTCAGCGGCCGCGCGTTTTGGGTGCTGGCGCTCCTGGAAGTCGCGACCTTGACCTCGTCTTTCCTGTCGGCGTCTGCCTGCCGCGTGGGCATGAACCCCAAGTTGGTCACGTGCCGGATTTTCGTCGATTTTTTAAACAGCTTGTTCTCGTTCCCGCCACTGATGAGAAGCGGGAAGCAGGAGAAATATAAACTCTCGCTGTTGAGGGTCTGCTCGGGGTGGAACCCGGTGAGGGAGTTGAACCTCTCCGAGCTAATGGGGGTGTGGGTGGGCGTGGTGTTGGAGGTCAGCTTGTCGATGTTCAGGTCAGCGAGCATGGACGGCAGGTATCTCGTCATCTTTTTCAGCCGACGAGCTTCGAGAATATTCGCGGCGTTTTTAGAAACCTCCGGGGGTGTCAGTGTGTCAGAGGGTTTGAGCCGGAGCTTGGGGAGGGGCTCGTCTTGGGAAGTTGTCTGATCCGTTCTGGAACCGGATGAAACGGAAGAATGGCGCGATTTGTTGCAGAGTTGGGGCAAGCCGTTATGGAGTACCGGGTTCGTTTTCTTCGGGTTGTCATGTTTTCTTCTCTCCAAAGATTTCGTTTCGTCCTGGTACACGTTATGCTTTTTAAGCATGTCTTCCTTGTCAGCTGCGCGTAGATCTTTACTAGTTCTTCTCCCGTCAACGGCGATGCTAAATGTGTTTTGTGTTTTTAAAAATTTTGAAACGTCGGACGCTGTTTTTGTTTTATGTCGTCTATAAATTCTAGAGTATGTATCCCGGATCGAGTGACTACTACTGGAACTAGAAATACTGGTCTTGGAGGAGTCGGTCTCTGTCGTGTCATTTCGCGGCGCGGTTCGCTTTTTCCTTGACGAAATACTTTTCGGCCTGCGCTGATGTTTCGGCGTAAATATTTTCGGAATCTGACACACATTGACTGGCTTAGATCTCTTGGTGGGGGCATGGCTGGCCTGGCCCGGGGTCTGGGCCGGCTCCTGGAGCGTGAATCTCCGCCTCACGGTGTACTGGCTCAGGTAGTGGACGACTGCCGTCTGCGGTCTGCCTAGGACGCGCGGAGGTTCCTGGCGCTTCTCCAACTCACCGGTGTCGCCGCTGCCGCGCTGTTCGCGCTTTATGAGT